>NC_049986.1:12107963-12171710 GCF_000003815.2 Branchiostoma floridae | reverse complement strand
GCATTTTGGGTCATTGGATACGTTTTCCCCATGTTTGGTTGCAATCTACGGCATATATTTGTTCAATTTGCCAGCTGCTTTGTACGGTTTACACTATAAACGCCATTTTATTTTATTTTATCTAATCTTGGAAACGGCCGAAAATTGATGCGCGCGCGGATGTCATCCAAAAAAAGTCATGTTATTGCTTGGGTGATAACGTTACGTAGAATATTGGGGAGTTTCAGTCTTTAATTGTACTATTTACGCATATAGATGTCTTTATTGAAATGCAACCATACCCCACGGCGGGAAAGCTTTCATTGGAAGCACCAACACGACAGGTCTAGAAACAAAACCTAACGAAATAGAAAGCTTATGTTACATGTAGAGATTGTTCCGAATAATTTAACTGCGCCCTACATGTATATCAGTGAGCGCATAGCAAATATCTGATTTATCCGCTCCAGATGATGCACAAGTTGCGATACCCTGAGATGGCTGTGGAGAACGTGGATGCATTAGACGAACATCTACAGAGTGTTGCAGATAAGATATTCACGGGAAGTTACTTTCAGCTTTTTTTATGACCAAGATATGCCAATACTGTACACACACGGCTGAATAGCACAGGGATAGTCTATAGATCTCAACTTACCAGAACAAACGTATTGTATAAATAGCTTTTTTTATGTGAATCTTTATCAATGTCGGAGTGCACACAGTTTGCTTTAGAAAACATTTCAGAGGTCAAACTTTACCGTCACTGATGAGTGGAACGGAACGCCACAAACCAGATATGATCGTCAAGTCTCTGCCTCAAAGTGCACACAAAAAGGCGCATCTGTCAGCAATGTCATGGATCTATGGAAAATGTCTTATCGTCTGACAGCGTTAAATCAGGAATAGGAGGCTTTAGAGAGATGTCAAGTATGTCGGGTCACTGCACAGTACCTTTATCTATATTTTTTGTCCGTCGTAGCCATATAACAACATAAATATATATATAAAGAGAGCATACAGCTAGCGGCTTTTATTTCCTTCTGAAAATGATATCATGTGTTGAACTTCATATATGATACTCACAGCTTGTTGAAAAACAGAGGAGCTCCCAATATTCATTATCTTTCTTTCACTCCTTTCAGTATTTTACATACTGCACAGGGCCGTAGGTCACGCACGGACGTTTGCTTGTTTGACAAAGAGATTTACTGATATACATTTGTATTGAACTTCTTTGCCCTTCCATACAGGAGGTGGATGTTGACGGAGACGGTACGCTGAAGTTGAAGGAGTTTGTTGAAGGTGTGCGGAGGAATCCTGGCCTGTTACGTCCGACGAGGAACTAGGTAGTTTTAAGGCTCAAGCCAGATCTGGCTCAAGCTACCTGGGCCGGTGTTGAATGTCTTTAAGTAATAATCGAACAACACTAACGTTAATGTGCATTATTTTGGTAGACTTGGAGCCAGATAAAAGCAACAGCGACGCCTGCTGATTGTTCTTCATACGACAATATTCGCTAATTTTTAGCAAAGCGGTATCTGTGATATTTGAAGTACATATACTGTATATATATTGACACCGTATCCTTCCTACGGTAACATAAGACAGTATCAAAGGAGTGAACCCGGCTTACCGCTGCTTGGAGATAAAATATTGGCGGCTTCAAGTTATAAATTATGGTGGTGTGTACATGTGGATGCTTAAACTTTATTGCTTACGGTGGAGAAACTTGAATTTTTCATACAATTTTGAACAATGTCAATATCTATCAGTGTAACATCATGTCCTAATGAGTCTAATATAATTGCCCTCTTCACTTGGACTATACTTGTAACTCACGTTATACTGTGAAGTTAAATTAACGTCGACGTTACGTTTCATGATCTCCGTTAATAAATCAATATCAGCAAAATATTCTTTTGAGTGTCATGCCTTTCTGAATGGACAATCAAAGATTAGAAATCAACAATGTTTTCCTGGCCATGGCCAGAAATTCTACCCCATTAGAATATCGTGGGAACGTGTGGGAAAGTTGACCTGTTCTTACACAGCTCGATGGGCATGATCAAGATGATGATGATGGTTGATTACCAGTGTACCAGGCGAATCAGTTCAGTTCAATCCTCGGAGAGGTGACACCAGTGTCTCCACATGTCTACCAGACGAATAGTTGTTCATAACGTCAAGTTAGGATACTTTACTATTTATGTTCTCTGTATTATTTTTCTATTTCAAATTGAACGCTCACTTCGCGCCATGCCACTAGAGTTTGGAATATCCTGAATGGCAAGGTAAACAAAGTTTTGGTGACGTATGGGGTCTTGCGCCAATTGACAAATAAGGGCACTGCACGATACGTCTCAGAGGAGGGAGGAGGACGAAAAAGTTGATAAATTCGGCGTATCTGAGGAGACCACAGGGTCAGTAAACATCCAGCACTATTCCTGACGTTCTCCCACAAGAAGAGGGCGTTTTACAGGTAGGTTTTGAGCAAATATGGCCCCTGATTTGGTCAGACATGGTCCGTTATGTGTGTGGAGACGGGGAGGGTGGGGCACGTCATTCTACACGACGCACGGATTCTACAAGACGCCGTGTGTCTGAACCAACCATAAAAGGCATAAAGAAAACTTCAAATCCTGAATGGTGAAACCAGTCAGATGCTAACATAGATCTGTTTAGATATGCATTATGCCTAGAGGAATATTTCTCAACCCAACCAGTTAGTCGACTTTGACAACTTCTTGTGGACAAGCGAGGAACTCTTTTCTTTGATATTTTCAAGGCCCCCTAACTCACAAAAAGGAACACTGATATGGTACGGGAATTTAGAGGAAGTATGAGTTTACAATAGATTGAAATAGTTCATTTACATACATTAATAAGATACCCCAGTGTATTTTATTTTGGAATAGGTTTTCTTTTCAATTACTGAATTGAAAAAAAAAATTGTTTTTGTGTTTGTACCCTGTTCATAGAATGGCATAAGCCATTAATCCCCCAAGGTGTAGTGGGGTGAAGAATGCAAACATTGAAACCAAATAAGGCCTATTAATTTAGAGTAGTCAAATGTCTTAAAAGTTCACATGGTGTCACAGAAATTTATTCTCCCTAATTTGCTTGGTAGGTTTCCTTTCTTTTGGGGACTTGTAACCAAGACCAGAATCTCTATAAACGATAAATATGTTTTGGCAACTTGAGGAATCTTGTTTTGCTCATCCCTGTTTTTTATATGAAAATATCTTTGAGTCAACTATCTAGGTAACAGTAGGTCTGCTGCAAGTCTTTGACAAAGGCACCCGACACTCGGGAAGGTTAAGCACATATGTCAAACTATCTAAGACTTCGCCCTTTGACCATGTTTGGAATTGTCGTAGGCGACATTGCCTGGAAGAAAATAACTCAGGAAAACCTAGTCCTGCCCACATGTCTTGCTGAAGACCCACATCTGGCCAGTGCATGTCTTGTGACATTTGTAAAAACAAGTGGCGTCCTCAAGTTTTATAGGTTTTGTACCAATAAAAAAAGAATAAAGGTTCAATCATACGTTACAATTACTGGTAACAGTTAGCATCCAAACAAAGTGAATGTAACGTTACATATATTGGTCATATGACTTAAGGTCAAAATAAATATCATTTTGTTTTGTATACTTAATTGAATAACCTATGTTTGACAGTTAGCAAGTGTGTACAATGTCCCTCTGAAATTTGAGCCAAGATAAGTTTTGTAAACCTGCTGGTACCAATTGATTGTTGACCCTGTCAACTTTGCTTTTGTTTAGGTCAGGGAACATTTCAAAACTCTTGAAGCACATTTACAACCATTTTAGGTGCTCTCTGTCTAATGCAATATCAAAAATATGTAAATGTATATAGTGTAACAGTTAAGGAACAAAGAACTATATGTAGATTTGAATCCTAGAATTTTATATGTTAGAAAAAAATCAAATGCACATATAATCAAATTACCTCTGCAAAAATGAGCTACTGACAGGTAAGCTTATAAGTAACAAGATAGAATGGAGGACAGCTTGCAGTAACTAACAGGAGAGGGTTCAGGTGTCATCTGCCCCCTCCCCCTCCATAATAACTGGTACATCCCTCCTTGGATGTTTGTCCTTTGGAATGTGGATCTGGCATGCCTCAGGAATGTGGCAATGAAAGCTACCACATGCCAGCAACTGCTCAAACAGCAGCTCATGATAAAGAGAAAAGCTGATTGCAGGAGGAAAAAGTGAAATGTGCAGATTGAAAGTTGCCCTTAAAATATTAAGTTGAAAACTTTAAGATACAGTATCATCAAACCAGTTTGGTCAACTGTGCACTAGCAACTTATACCTGTACACATCAACTTGATAGATCAAGGGTTGAAGATTGTTTGAAGGGTGTATGGTATTGGCTGGGTCTTACATTCAGTAATCTGAGTCAAAATTTCTCATTTAGAAAAAATATATGGTATTTCTAGATCTTAATCACCTGCCTTGTCAATGTTTTTAAAATCATTATATGCATTATGCATTTGAGGTATGTGACTATTGTTTCACATACACTGGGTGGAGGGGAGATCTTGTAGCTATCATCACTTAATATGCACACATAGTCTGTAGTAATATTGTATTGTAGAATTAGAATGTTCCCACATGTTGGTGAGCCTTCTCAATCTTATGCAAAGTCCTGTGATGTGGGAAGTGATGGTGGACAGTCATCATGGACGAACCCCAAATCCCTTGTTAATGGTTGAGTAAACAAAGTTATCTCAATATACAAACATTACAGATAGCAGCTCAGTGAGTGCTGCAAATATGGCTTACTAGTAAAGATTTAGCTAACATTGTGAAAAAACGAACTTTGAGAAACTGTAAGAAACTGAGGTCTTTCTTGCAAATTTTCAAAGGTCTCAATTGAATAAAAAGTACACCTCCAAAAATCCAATATTTTTAATATAGTTAAGTTGTATATATATTGTTGCTAGTATGTACAAATGTATGGCTTCAGGATAACTGTAAAGCCTGACCATCAGTGATATTTTCATACCTATTTTTATGTATCAGAAAGTCATATGTACACTGGCTTTTTTGGCATATTTAACTGTAACACTATCAGCAGCTAGCAAACATGCAAAACAAAAGTGGCAGACAGACTGACAAGAAGGCTTGAAGAAAGGTCATGTGTCGGCTTCTTGCCAGACAGAGTCAGGAAATATCTTACATTCTCCAGCTGGTGGGCAGATAGTTTCACCTACATTGTACTCAGCCCTGTTCCGCTGCTTGGTCCAAACAGACACTTGTGGTACAATCATACATACACTGTTACTCCTAAGCTATAGAAAGCAACAAAACATCCTATTTGATTTTAGTTAAAATCTTTACATACTGGTAATACCCCCAGTCTGAGTTGTGTTGTTCCATTTCGCTTCCAGTGACAAGATGAACGCTGATGACCGAGAACGTCGCCGGGAGGAGCGCCGTAGGAGAAGACAGATGGAGTAAGTATAAGTCTAGAACTCAGAGGCTTGAAAGGGCACAATTTATAACATTTCTTTAACTATAAATTCTAGTTAGTATTGTAGTCCCCTCATACTAGTAAATACTTGATATGTACGTACAGGACGGTTTATGCCTAACAGTTGTGTCACCCTTAGCTGTTGAGTCAAAACACCCATTCAGAAATGATAATGTACAAGTAGAAGAATTTGATTCTGATTTTACTGCATATCCATCATGACCTATGGTTCCAGAATGACTCAGATGATTTTATACATATTGTATATGTACGACTGACTTATGACGAATTGATTGAGGAAATCCTTCCATAATCCTGCTCACCTATAACACTTACTCCATCATGGCAATTATTTCAATCTTCCTAGGATTCAATTTTTTCTTCTTTCAGCCTTGTATGTGGTGTACACACAACTAGCCAATAGAAAGATGATTGATTGATCCAATGATTGACTTATTGACTGATTGATTGATTGATTGGATTACCAGACTATACATCAAGTTCAGTTTTGATGTAATGTTCACCCTCTAAAGATACATGTATTTTTTCTGTATCTAACACACAGTGAGGCAGAAGAGTCATCCACACAGTGAGTGTAATCATACACTGTACCTGAGTGTTTGCTGTGACTAGAGCTTTTAGCATATTCTGATTTTGCACAAAAAAAGCCAATCACTCACGCTGCCATGTAGTTGCAAGCTTAAGGTAGTCTCTTCACAACAAATTTCCAATGAACTGCAACCAGTGTAGGTATTCTTTGTGTGCCGTGCAATAGCTTAGTAACTAATACACAATATTTGCAAACTACTGCAGTCCATACTGCAGCTGTGTAGTATGTCATACAAGTATATTTATTTGTATGTATGCACTTTTACCTTAGTTCCTAACCTTTAAGTTTAAGCCTCCATATACAACGTCTTTGCTGGTCCAGCTTGCTTCATCCATATACATGTCATTGATACCATTACTAGTACATGTACTCCAAGTTTGTCCAACATTTGCACAATACATGTACAAATATTGGCCTGTATATGACCAGGTGAGATTTAAAGGTAAAGCAGATCTGTTACTCTAGTCAGATATTTTGGGGTAGGGAATCTCCAGAGCAGCCTTCGTAACCCCTGCTTTGCCTATGGGGTCAGTTAGTCCTCACTCATAGTGAGCAATTGGGCTGGTCTCAATCATGATGTTTCTGACCTAGGGAGAAGAGATGCTGTTACAGTTACAATGTAACCCATAACCTTGAGTGGCCTTCAGGTCTTGTTACGTGGTGACCATTAAGTAAAAAAAAATATCAAAAGATTCAGTGCCATTTTGAGGTGACTCTCATTTGAAAACCTATTGGCAATTAATTACATCAGTGATTCAGTCTGTTCAAGTACTAGACTAAGTGTTTGATCTACCGGTTGATCTACTTTGGCCTAAGGCTCAGCTGCTTCATCTTGTGCAGCAAGTAACACTGTTTAGAAAGAGTTTGAACTACTCATGCAACCAACATATGTCCGTTTGCAGGATTGTTACTATATTGAATGCATGTTTTTAGGTATTTGTGACAGGATATTATGAATGGGGACACAAAATACCAATAAAAGTACACATTTTCAACAGCTTCATTGTCATCACTAATGACTTGTTATCCATTTGTTCTGCTGTGTTTGTCTTGTGAATTATTGCTGTTGTTGTGACATTGTAATTTCATAACGATACATATTGTTATTGTAGCCTGGATACCGGACCCCAGCCAATCTCAAAATTATTTTTGAGATCAGGCTGGGGTCTGGTGTCCAGGCTAAACTTGATTGAAATGTAGTTAAGCTTAATCAGTGAAAGTGTACCTTGCCTGCTTAGTAAAAAGACATTAAAGATATAGTCCCAACTGACAGTACAGTTGATATTACATTAGGTAGATATGTATTATTCGAACATACAACAAACTTGTTAAAAGCTTACATTATGCGTTTTGCATTATGGTTTTCCTGATAATGTAATTCAGACACATTGGACAGTATGTTGAGGACTTTTCATTTTTCTTAAATGATATAATGTTGTAGTGTGCTTTGTACTTGACATGTTCTAACTACTAAGTTGTGTCCGCCATGTCAGAGCTGAGGCGAGCGCGGCTCCTACCGTAGACCCTGACGAGGAGCGCAGGTTGGCCCGTGAGAGGCGCCGCAAGGAGAGGGAGGCAGCAAACGCTGCGGCAGAAGAGGAGTCTCGCAAGATGCAGGTGAAAATTTGACTTGATATCCTTGATAAAGTTTTTATACTTCATTAGGGCTCTAGCCAGCTCGAAAGGTTTTTTCATAAGCCAATTCCTATTGTCACGAAAACACTATTTGTGAGTTACAGAGACTGAACTGAGACCTAGCCTTGAAAAACGGGTTTTTAATGAGATTATTGCATGCAAAATGGCTCCGACACACTTCGTCAACAATCATAACAATAGCAAAACAAACAGTGTGTGGCTTTTACAGCCGTGGACAACGTCCCCAAGCCGCCTGTAGCTTCCACCAAGGATTTTTGTCCGTCAAGGTTGAAGGATTGGTTTTAAAATTTTTCCATCACACGCAGCAAATTTCCGCCAATTGACGGAAAAACGGACGCTGGCTAGAGCCCTGTACTTCATACAATTGATACCAATTATCATATTGTTTGTATTCCATACCCAGACAACCGCCTTATGTCATAACACACCAGGCTTGTACTGAAGATTTGATCGATGGAACCAAGAAAAAATTTTGTTTTTAAATTTCAGGCATGCAAAATGTTACTTTGGGCAAGTAAATTTTTTTATGTACTTGCCTGATAGGACAAGTGAACTTTAGAAAACTTGTTGAACCCTGATACCACTTCCCTGTAAACTTCATCACATCTGTACAGGTGACCACCTCTACATAAGGACCACCTGGCCAATGTAGCCATGTTTTTGATGGTCCCTTCAATGATTTTTCCCATTCACATGTAGTGACCACCTTTTTGCCAATGAGGTTCATTTCTTAATCAGTTCCCTTATGTTTGTAGAAAGATATTCAGTGTAGAATCTGATGATGTCGGTTAAACGTTGGGATATATATATACCAAAATAAAACACCAGACGTTTCATCTTCCTGTGTTTATGTAGGAAGAACTGGAAGCCCGCCGCATGCGTCGTAGGTAAGTACATTCTGTATGCAAAGCTGTTATCATGATCAACATTTGAAGAAAGCTTTATAACAATGTTTAATTGTCTCATGAAATGCATTGAAAGTTAACACAATGTACAACCACATGAATTGTTTCTGACCCTGTAGGAAGATGAGGGATGGAATGGACGAAAACCAGGACGACTCGGATCGTGTTCTCAGCCAGGTCAGTTTTGCCAATCAAGAGTAAATTTATTACTAGTAATATTACCTCTTTTCAAGGAAATTCGTATTACTGAATGGGATTGTATGAATTATCTGTTCCTTGATTTGCTCCGGATCATTCATCAGGTCCAGTTGTTGTGCATGATATCCTTTTTGTGAATGTCAATCTTTTGCTTATTTATTATAACTAGCTATCCTAAATGTATGTAAGTCTTTTGTTTAGAATAGATTGTGGATGTTTGCATGTTTACACCTACATGTAAGTAACTGTAACAACATGTATAATGTGGATATATATATCTGATAGAAACTTCTTTGTTTCTTTCCCTTCCCTATAGCTGTATGTAATGTGTCATTGCTTACTGTAGAGCTGTATGTACTCTGCTAAATGTTACCCTCTCTTCCATCTTGTAAGATGTGACAGTGGGTAACATCAACTATGTCGTGTCACAATCTCAGTCCTGCAGCTTAAATGCTCTGTCACTCTGTCAGCCTTCCCTTCTTCAGCCACAATATTGGAGCACAGTCCTGAACTTGTTGATATAACAGCCATCTCCTTGCATATTCCTTGAGGTAAAGACCTGTTTGTGATTGTGTTTTGTGACATTCTATAGTGTCTTGCTAACCCTATTAGATATATTTACAACATACAGTGTACAATTCTTGAATAATACACACAGAATTTTAATTGGAAAAGTAATGGATTGATGGAAAATGTTCTAGTCCAGTGATCATTATGTATTTCAGAAATCTCAGAAAGATTAGAAAAGAATTATAACTCAGCTGGCATCTTGACTGTCATGACTAGGCAAGGCATTTTTTACAAATGTTTACATTGTATACTTGTCTACTAGGTGTATTTAAAGGAATTAGAGGTACCATTTTAGATATCATAGTTTGAAAGAAGTCATGAAGAGATCTGTATGCCAGTTCTCATTGAAATTTCAGAATGGTATTTCATTTTGGTTAGAGCATTTTGATATACTAGTAGCCTGCTTCCTTGGAAATTATTAGTGTTATCTAAAAAGGTCTGTTGCACTGCACAGGCTTGGCACATACTTTTTGTATGACATGGGTGATAAGAGTCTGAGATATGCTTTGCTGCAGTGTATCTTGCTAAATATGGTGAACTGTACTCTACTTACGTTTTCTCAACACATGGCATGTACATGTACCTACATGCTGTGTATCTGTAGGAATGCATGTTTCCTTGTTCTGCACCCTGTGTTGTATCTTACACTGACCTGTCGCTGGCCTGTATCCTTCACTTAGTCTCACAACAGTGGGGAAGCAAACTTCCCAACCTTATATGGCATCACTGGAATGTGCTGCGCTAACATCTGTCTCAAAGTGCCTTGGTATATATTCTTGGGGCATGGATAATATCTAAGAGGTGTGGCAGGAGAATTACCTGCAATACAATATAGCAATTAAGATCCAGCATCTAGATCTGTTGTCAGATGTTGTTTGACAGTGTTCTGCAGAACTGATCTTGTTGGTTTTGTGGTATTGGTGAAGTTTCCCATGAATACCAGATCATGAAAAGGGAAACTACACAGACTAAATAGTAATGTACTACTGTATCATTCTCACTTACCAACTAACTTGGTATACACATAATTATACACATGTGCATTTGGAAATGAGGGATTCTTGACCCTTTCAGCTCTTGCAATGATTACGGAAATGTGGAACTTGTCCAATTACATGTATACTGTAGTGCATACATGTAGCATATGTTGTGAAATATATGTAACGTTAGTTCAAAGATTAACTGAAGAAAAAAACAATGACCCCAATGTTTTTTTTTTTACTTTTTATGAATATGAATGCATGGATTTCTGTACTACAGAGTCTGAGAAGCTACATATTTTAAAACATTGATCCATTGGATGAAGATAGCCTTAAGCAGTATTAAATTAAAGTAACTTTGTTTTGCACCTGGATAGAAAAAACTTGAGGAAGAGGCAAAGAAGAAGGAAGAAGAAGAAGAGGCTCGGAGGAGGGAAGAAGAAGAAGAGCGTAGAAAGGAGGAGGTAGGACTGATGATGACACAACATTGGGGAGCATCTTGTACAATTCAAAGATTGAATCAAGTGTCTGTTTTATAAGTGATACTTTTATCATTAGTATGAAAATGAATTCTCCACCTAGCTAAGAATTGTTCGCAATCTTATCATAATCTGAGTCACCTTGTCATATAGCGAACACTTAAAATTCAATACCCATTTAACTATTCTCATATCTATCATTTTTCTAAGGAAAATACTTACATAGGGTTACAGGTTGTTTCGCAACAATGTCAGTTCGCAACAAGGTACAAGTCTTTTCGCAACAAGGTACAAGTCGTTTCGCAACATTTGAATGTTATTAATCTTGATAGCCTAAAAGTATTAGAAATTGTATTCATAACATAAGTATGTTCCTACCTGTGCACGCCGCGTTAGAAACTGTACCGCCCGGCGTATGAAAATCATCGGGCTGTCAGGTCCATGCGGCCCTATGTTCCTCTGCCGCCGGGGTTGTCTTTCCCACCCGGTAAGATTTTTACACGGAAAGAGTATAATTATTGTTAGGAATACAATTACTAATATCATTAGGCTATCAAGATTAACAACATTCAAATGTTGCGAAACGATTTGTACCTTAAACTTGTTGCGAAAAGGCTTGCCTTGTTACGAACTGACGGTTGCGAACTGACATTGTTGCGAAACAACCTGTTACCCTTACATAGCTATTACATGTAGAGTGTCAAACCAGGGCTTAGAATCTTTGACATTTTTCATTGATAAGACGTAGTATGTAGGAGAAGTTACATGACAGAAATGTATTGTAGAGTTAGTTTGCATAACAGTATGATATCATGACACAATTAGTTCTACTGTAAGTGTTACTTTAATACTGTTTTACAAAAAGGAGGAGACGAAGCGGAAAGAGGAGGAAAAGAAGCAACGTGAAGAGGAGGAACGAAGGCGGCGTGAAGAAGAAGAAGAAGAGGAAGAACGGAGGAGAGAGGAGGAGGAAGAGAAAAGGTTGGATGACATTAAAGGTTCTTTCAGATATTCCTGTATGAAAAGGGAATTGTTGAGTACATTTATGAAGGTAAGACATCCAGGTAAACTATAGTTAAAGGTGATTCAATCTCTCTAAGTAGATAAAAATCAGAGATTTACTTCTAGATGTTTCGAGTGCCATCCATCACTCTTCTTCAGGGTTACTTTGATTAACTGGCAGAACAAGTTTCCTAAGTTGTAAAGTCAGGCAGAATGTTTATTCTTGCAACACTGAAGAAGTGTGATGGATGTATATCTACAATTTTTATCCATTTGTAGATGTTGAATTTCCATTGAATATGAAAAGAGTGAATCTCTGTTTGAAGTGTCATGTATTATGGTACTGAATCTACATGTACAGGCGCCAGGAAGAGGAGGAGGAAGAGTTGCGTCGTGAAGAGGAGGAGGAGAAAGAGCGGCGTGAGATGGAGGCTCGCAGGAAGAAGGCTGAGATGCGCAAGAGAGAGGAAGAGGCAAGGAAGGCTGAGCAACCAAAGGTACATTTTTTGCCAGATGTAAAAGTTATGCTATATTACTACAACCTTAAGCTTCATGTATTAGCCATTTGAGGTTTTGGTATTAGCAAGTTGGGGGTTTGGTGCTGATTTGAATTTGCTACAGATATAGGTCATGTTCACATCTAAAGGGAGGTAGAATTTCAGAATACCTAAAAGATTCCGTAGCACTTTGTGTTCCTTCCTCAGACAGCTACATACAAATGTATTAGTGACATGTACTATGGGACACTTCAAACAGAGATACACTCTTTTCATCCTCTTATATTTTTGTATATGTCAGCTTTAAATTTCAGACTTGTTCTGAACACTCATAATGTCGTAGCTGCAGCAGATAATGGTTCTATCTATTGATATGATGAAGTTGTAAAGTCAAAGATAGGTAGTGTTATATAATGTACCTGAACCTCTAATAGGTAAAACAGCAGGAGCAACCTATGGTCAAGGGGAGATCCAGTAGCCCAGCTGAAGACATGGGTGATGAGGTACATGCACCCCAGCCTGTGTTATGTGCACTGTTGCCCCCTTACTGCATCACCATGAACTGCACGTTTCACACATTTGTTTTCAGCCACATCCTGAATGTTATGCCTGCACATGCACCATGAGTTGTATTTCAAGCTTCATCACTGTCTTGTATTCGCAGAGTTTGTGTTACTTTCATAGGAGTCTTTAGTTAAGTACCTCCCTTTAGTTAAGTACACATGTATGTGTTGTAGTGTCCGTAAACTCTTTATTTGTGGGAAAGTGTAGGAGAGATGAAAATATGCTAAAAGAATGGGCATTACGACGTTACAACACTTTAAAAAAAGAGATGTTGAGACATAATTAATTTATTTTTAAAGCACCACAGAAAGTTGATTTAGTCATGTGTTGGATCAAGCATCATACTCTGTTTATGTATATGGAAAGTGAAATTTCAGTGGACAGTGCAAAGTTTACCTGGGTCTGCTATGTATGTACCATATAATCTATTCTTCCTGTTTAAAATTTGGCACTGCTTTGAGTGTTATGTGCACATGTACAAATGCGATTGGCAGAGGTGTTTGACAGAAAAAGTGTACTGTAATCTACCATACCTGTAAATTGGCTTACACCTATTGCTACATGTGTGTACATGGCAGTTCAATGCTGCAGAATGTTGATTGTTGTGCTGTTGTTCTGTTAGATCGTTGGTTCCCTTGTCTTATATATAAACTTTGTTCATTCCCCAAACATGCTATAGAATCCTTATCAGGGTATATGTCCAACCTTTATAATTCCTGCTTCTACTTGTAGCACATAGTGGTTTATGTAGATGCATGTAGGATGAAGGAAAACAAATGTTCTCCAACACCTTTGCTGAAATTCATAGAAATGTTTACTATATTCAGAAAGCAAATCTTGACGTCTTTTTAAGTTTTGTCTTTACTTTCTTGAGGGAATTGGTTGGAGAACAGTTTTTTCATTCACCTGCAAATGAACTAACTTTAGAAGTTGTCTTGTCCTGCACTAACCCTTCCCCTTGCCAACTGACTTCCTCCAATGGTGTACCCCAGAACTCTGGACCTCCACCAGAGAAGACCCAGGAGAAATCAGCGCTATCGTCCTTCAAGTCAAAGCTGTCTGCCGGCCGCAAGCTGAACATCAAAGTTGTTTTCAAAGCTATTGTGTTATTTCTCACCACCTTGCACTGCACTTGTGCTATGATAATCCTGCACCAAGGCACTTATCCCTCCCTAAACCTTGTATACATTGAAGTTTATTTTGTGTTGCAGCACCCTCCTTGCTTAAAACAAATAAATGAAGCATTACACTCTCTTGCCAAAAATTCCTGGTAACTTAATCTCAACTTAAATTCAAAAGCACTGAGGTGTAAATTTTAAAGTGACCATTGGAACTTCTTCGACAAAATCTAAAGACTTTGCATTAGCTGTTCTTGTAACCTGTTTATTGTTATTTTGTTTTGTTTTGTAGCCTCACTGTTTTATTTGTGCACTGGATGTAGTTGCACCATGCTAAATTGTACCATTCAGCTAGCAGCTACACCTCACTGTTTTGTTACATCACAATATGAATGCTTGATTTGCTATTTTTGTGGCAGTGTGATCCTGATTTGGTGATTGATTACCATTGATTTGTGTGATTTGCTGATTAATTACTTTTCATTCCTTAATGCTACAATCAGATTTAATACCATAATCATTCTTTCTTGTGGCAGTGTGATTTGCTGATGATTCCTTTTGCTTCTTTTAAAACCAAGTAGTTTTTCCAAAAAGTAATAAGTATCCTGATTTTCATGTAGCCTTTTGGGTGACAGTAAATATAAATTTTGAATATTAGTAGTTTTTCTGTAAAGTGTAAAAAAAGTGAAAGCTGCTCCCCTTGTGAATTCTTTGTAAACCACATTGTACCCTTTAAGTTGACAAGATTGCAGTAATTTAATATACATAAATAACACTTTGGTCAACAATGTTTAAAATGGTACTAGTCAATGTATTTCAGTTGCTGAAAGCTTTCTGATGACAAACACAATCTTTATCAAATATCCATTGACAGTGAAGATGCCAAACTGTAGACTCATTCTGATCATCATGGCCATTTTGCAGACCTTGATGCTCAAGAAAGCAAAAGAAGACCTGGCCCAGGAGGCAGCGGAGAGGGAGTCAGCCAAACGCAAATATCTGGAAGTATGTTGTTTTTGTTATTGTTGTTGGCATTCATCTGTCTCAGGAAACAATGGTGTATAGGCAGACAGTCACTCGCCGTCGTAGGTTAGTTAAACCGTCTGCCTGGCCTGCACTTGGCTTTGACAGTACCCCCAAATCTCTAAAGATGTTGACAGCTCCCATTGTTGAAGCAGCCAACAAACGTGTGTTTTCCTTACATATGTAATGGTAGTAAAACTTGGGGAAAGGCATCCTAGTGGTTTGCATGCATCTTTAAAAAAAAAAAGAAATCAAAATGAAAGCAATCCTTGGAGAGGTTCAAGGACCCACCCCCAGCACAACATTTTAGTCAACAACATTTGAGGTGCTCAGTTGCTGAATTTCATAGAGGTGTAAATGTTGACACTTGTTATATTATGACATATGGCTTGTCCTTTCTCAGGATGTGCTCCCACCTCTGAAGCTGGGAGGTCTGTCCAAAGATGCCCTGGAGTCTCTCTGTCGTGATCTTCATGCTCAAATAGAACAAGCAGAGGAAGAGCGCTTTGAAGCTGAGTATAAAGTCAAGAAGAATGACCAGGAGGTAAAACCGGAATACCTTGTGTTCCCACAGATAGAAACTATGGATACAAACATGCAGACATAATAATTCAACTGAAAATCATTGCTTATTGATTATGGAATCTTATGTTTTGATTATCCATGAATTTTTTAGCCTAAGGTCATTGTTTGATAAAGTGTATTTTCCCAGTTATGTGGTGCCGTAGTGATAGGTCAAGTAATCAAAAGTTATGTACCATTTTGCCTTAAGGCACAAATATTCACTGATCTACTGTCTGCTTTCCAGATTGAGGACTTGAACATGCGCATCATGTCATTCACTGGCAGATTGTAAGTTTCAAAGTCTGATTTCTTATTTATGAAGTATTTTAATGCCCATTGATCAGATTCAAGGTAATCTGTGTCTTCCAAAGTATTGATTTATTTTTTTTATTTGATTGTAAAACAGCAAAAAGCCAGTTAATAGAATTTTCTGTGACTTATTTCTAAAGGTGTACACACGTACCTTCCAATTTTTATGGTTATCAATCCATCTTGTTCACGGAGTGACCTAGTCTCGCGAAAGTGCGAGACTTGTGTTGATCTTCTGTCTCCCCACCCTGCCTCCCTGCAGAGTAGGGATAAGTAGGACTTGGGCAAGTCTCGACCTAGTCTCAACCTAGTCTCGACCTATAGCTAGTGAGACTAGTTTACTCGGTGAACAAGATGGACTGATAGCCATAAAAAATTTAGAGGTACGTGTGGCTGTCTACCTTTAAAAATAAGTCACTGTTAGAAGAAAATTCTATTAACTGTGCTCATACGTGACTCATGAATCTCTTCAGCAAAAAGCCCGAGCTGAAGAAGGTGAAGGTGACCCCAGAGAACATGCTGAACTCGCTGGCTGAGTCCCGCCGCACCAAGCCAGGCATCATCGACTTCCGTGCCAACCTGAAGCACGTGGAACGGGAAGGACACGACAGTCGCAGGGGAAGCTCCTCCACCACAAAGAGTGAGGGAATGGAAGAGAATCTAAATGGAGAAGAGGACTAGGTAGGTTGTTGCTCTATCAATGTTATACAGAGATATAGTTAGCCACAGATTGTTGTTAAACAAGGAAATTCAGTTTCTATTTCTCAACGTGAAAGTACTGTGCCTAATAAACTTATTAAACATTATTGAATTACTTCAAGCTCCTTGCGCACTTATCAAAAAGAGTAGGGGTCCTTCCCAGTACAAGTGAAATATACTTACAATTGGGGTACCTTGTGTACGTGCCATAATGATCAATGTGATAATCGTGGGCATTAACGGAAGAAGAAGAGGAATGACTCATAACAGTCTGTTGTGTGATCTGACTTTGACTTTTGATTTTATTTACATCCACATCTATAAAATGTATTTGTCAAATGTCAGCATACCTTTGTTCTGATACAGATATCAATTTCTTTTCAGCTCCAGGCCAAAGCAACTCTATACAAGAACAAGATCAGCAACATTTATTTAATCTATTGAAAGCTTTGACACCCAATAATTGTATGGATTCACAACTATGATAATCACAAATCATAGTCAAAAATATCACCATGAATACATAGTTAATTAAAGGTATGTGAAGTTAAGGATTGATATAGTGACTTATTTAATAGTGAAATATTTTAGTAACTAGCTCTGTCAAATACAGTGACTACACATGGAATGCTTGGGACAAAAAATTTGATCTAAATCTGACAGCTATAGACAGACATACACAGCTCCCACATTGTCAACAACGCATGTTGTAAAGCTTGCTCTTTGTAGAACAAGTTTACACCACATATGATGGACATGGCATTGTTCTCAAGACAAAGCAATGTTGTCAAACAATTATATCAGTCTAGTGTGCGAAACAATGGGGTCTCTTGATATCCAATAAGTGATGATTCATTTGGAGCAACTCTTTCTTCATCAAGCCAAGCCATCATTCCATCATCATGTTACAAATTGTAAGAGTCAATAACCTGTAGATAGACTTTTATCCGCCATTTTTCCAAGTCTACCAAATAGACATATTTATGTAGGGTTTATGTAAAATTACAGTTAGTATATGTACTATGGTATGTACTTATAAGCAGCCACTTGAAAAGTAGAGAGCACAATATTTTATATACTAAAGTTGTATATCTTTTATAGACTTTTTATACTACCGATATATATGTTACATTTTCGACCATGAACATTTCTCATTATGAGCCCTGAGTCATCAAACACAGTAATGGTTGAGATTTGATGCGGTGCAGTCACAAAGAACTTACTTCTGAATGAGTATCTTGTGGTTTGCTTTAATGAAGGATGTTTACAACAACTACGCATGTCCATGTATACTTGATCACGAAGAGCCCTGCTAGGCCTACAACTGAACTCCACTGGTGGATTTACATACAATGTGTCCTCGTGTACCCCCTGACTCAACCCAACTGTAAACAGTATGTGTGGGTCTCCACTTCAGATGGGTGCTGCAAAGTCGGTCAATACGTAAATTTTTATGGTGTTGACTTCCCATGTGTTGAAGAGGGTCATCAAAGGAAAATGTCTTTCTCCATATATACCCACTGTGCTATACACCAATACTACATGTATACACCTTTATATATCCCCATTGTGCGAAACAAAAATGGTAACTTCAGTAGCATTGAAGTCTAAAATGCACCTTTGATAATCTGATAGATAAACAAAGCTTCACAAAGCTTGCATATCAGAAAAGGCGTGATGATAATCTTCATCAGTGAGTTTTAATGTTTTGCCACCTTTTTTTTGTTGTCACCAAATTAAAATACTTGTTGGCACATGCAAGGGCAGTTACATTTCTCCAATATCATAATGTCTATTCTCAGGAATAGCAACTAATGTAGAGGTACATGTACTTGGACAGCTTACACACGCCTGCATGTAGTGTCCGTGTTAACAATCATGGTGCTTACAGTATACTTTAAGATGGAAAAGAATGAATTTTATGGATACCTAATTTTTCTGCACAAAGGCAACCGCAGGTGCCATATGCATACACATGTATATCATGCTTAGAAAACTGTAAACACATATCATTCATAGAATATTGAAAGAAATTGTAAAAGTAGCTGAAGTTTGATTGCTAATAAAAGTTAGCCTCAAAATATTTTCATTTTGTGTCATTTCATTGTCTTTGAAAAGTCATTATTACAAGCAGAGCCGACAGAGTACAATGTATATTTGACTAATTGAATTTGTATAGAGCATGTTTTTGTATGGAGAGGAGATTAAGATATGTATGTATACGATGTAAATTAGATTCATGGAAAGGTAGACATCATACATTGTAAGTAGATGCAAATCACACTTTCTGTGAGTTTCAATTTGGTTGCTATTTATGTATATACGGGTTGGATCTAGACTCGTTTTTTGACTCATTTGTCAATTTCTTGAAGTTAGTAATGAGACTAAAGAGCCGGATCCTACATCTGCTTTGAGATCACTTATAGGTCACTGACTTACATTGTACATCATAAATCTGCTGGCCCATTGTGCTGTCGAACAAAGCACTTGTTTATCGCCGTGTTTATGACTGGTATGCTGAGAACCCACCACTTCTGTTTGATCTCCACTTGATCTGGAGATATCTACTGCGATCAGATCAAAACAAGTCTGTGTACCGTCCGGGCAGGAGCGCGGATTGTCCGCCGGTTCTAACGTTAGCTACAGGCCTGCAGTGCCTGGTACTGAGCTCTATTCCTCATCGTTCTTTAGGGGATTTTGCCGATGAGAAATTATTAAAGGTGAGAGTTATTTGTGTTAATTTAGTGTCTGCGTGTAACAATAATGCTGTATAGCAATTTGCAAATATCTGTCCAGTCCTTTAACGACTGGAAAATCGCAGTGAATCATCTTGTCGAATAGGAAAGTGTTCTAGATGTTTAAGCGACGATATGCCGACGATATACTTATTATGTGGGCAGTCACTTGTATCAAATTAAACTTGGTAGTGGAATGATACCATCAATGCATGACTTGTATGCTTATGTGCTTTTCAGGGTGGCTTCCTACGTATTTCAATATGTGGGGTACTACGGTGTGCATCGCGGTGGCGGCGCTGTTGCTCCTATGTGGTCCGTCTACATCTGTGGCAGGTGAGGCATCAGTTTCAGGCTTTTAAAGTTTGAAATTACCATAGACGTTAGATAATATAACCAATTCATCGTCACTCTGGTTTGTCACAACACTTAATTTGTCTTCTTCGTGTACCTTGGAAAAGTTGAAAGTTTTTTTCGATCTATTACTTTGCATAATCTATGCGACATGCAATGCTTCTTTTAGTAACAGAGAATTCGATGAACTAGTTCTATCGATCAATGCTTTGGTTACCAGCATGTTTTTACGTGTGTTCAGACAATAGACACACAATGGCGTTTTTTTTTAGATTTTTGTTGTGTTTTACAGACAGCCCTATTCCAAGGATTTTGTGTCCCAAAGATGTTTTTGTGACCCTTGGTCGTGGGTATGACACGGCAGACGTTAACCTGCCCACTCCATGGTCAAATTACAGGAACATCACCGTAAGTAAGCCCATTCGTGTCGCACTTATCACTTATGCACGTACATGTAGTTCATGCCTATGCACAATTGTTATCATGTCATAGTTTCACACAATTGCTTATCGGTTGCTTTATAGATGAAACATGACGTTTGTTACAATAACAAAGAGTAAGATCATATTACAACAGGTGAATATTGGTGGCTATGGTTCACCGTTCTTCAAGCCAAGCCGTGTGCTTTTATCCTCTTGTTTAGACTTAATTACATATTGCATGAACTGTCTTTAAGGTATTGTATGAAAGATGTTTATACCAGGTATTCGTGAACGTCTTGAAGAAGTTGTCTTAGTTTGTTATGAAAATCCTTCGATGCAGCGTATTTTTCATAAGTAAACTGAATGTATAGCGCTTTCTATGAGTTCAAATTGAATATGGTTTGCGATTATCATTTCTATAAAGCGTTCGTTGTTCTTTGAGATATGACAGTGCACGAAAAATAATCCCCAAGCAGATCCTACGGTACCATTAGACAGTAACAACGCTGTCAAAGAGTATAGCCGACCAAAGGTAGTCAGGCGGGCACCGGACACGGCGGTCGGTTGCTAGGGTATTCTTTCCCGCTGCTATGCGAGTTCGACAGAGTATCGGGTTACAAGAGGCCTACTATTTGCTAACCGTAAAATATTTCAAAATAAACAAGATGTTATGACAAGGAAAATGTATTCAAAATAAGATTAAATTCGCAATTTCAGATAGTTTGAATGTTCCCGTTTGAATTGAGATTGCTGTTTTGTTTCGATTTTGCTTCCAAAGACGATTATTTTCTGTTCCAAGGAAGGCCTTCAATTTGACCATACTCTTGATAAGATGGGCCGCAAGTGCCATGGCAAATTCTCGATTTTTATATTTTTCGTCATCTGAGAGGCAAATAAAACTTTCTGTTTTTGGGATTTTTTAATTTTTAATTTTAAGCAAAGTTACAGTCAAAAATATGCGTAAAAATGGCATTTTTTGCACTTAATTACCAATAATTCAAAATCTAAGGCATTTTTTAAAAATCCCAAAAACAGAAATCTCGGGAAAACCGTTGCGGTCATTTTGAGCCGTCAATGAGTTATGTTGGACTCTTCTTGGCGGAGATCTTAAACGATGTTTACACGCATGTCATGCCGCACGGAGAGCGGGAGGGTGTAATTGATACCGGTGTAAACAACACTCATGATATTCAAGGTCACCAACAAAAACGCCAGTAGCTTCGTTACATATTACAGGTCCCAAAAAAGTGAAAGCATAGATGTACTGTCCAGAAAATTGTTTATATTGGTCAAAAACTATATTTTTCGCCTGATTCAAGTTAGTTGGGGGGGAAATGCCAGAAAGCACGGTTTTACCTGCAATGACCGCAGATGACCTGAATAGAACACGGGTTCGGTTCGAATTACGTCAGATGGAACATCATGGAAGAAGGTTCGAATTCGGCTAGACATGGGAGATTTTGAGCCCGTATTTGACCACCGTGGGAGGGAGCATACACACTCCTAGGCCGGTTTCACTCCTCTGCCAGCTTCTGATACTATCCTATGCTACCGTAGAATCTGCTTGGAGATTACACAAACAAGTCACCTGTTTGCCACCCTTTTGTGTCCTGATATATCAGGTGAGTGATGGGTACCAGATAGGTGACAATGCGTTTCCGGCGGGGAAGACAGAAGTCACCTTCTCTGTGGTCTCTCCGGAGGGGGAGCGAGACAGTTGTGCCACCAAAATATATGTCGACGGTAATGTATCTGAATGTCACGTTACATTTCAGTCATATGCATATTGCATATGAATTTCACATATGGAACACAATTTACGTAACATGAATAAGGATAGGAGTTGTAATTGAAACTAGCGGGAATCACACATATTGCATGTAGCAGAATAGTATTCATCAAATGTGAATTAAATGTTTCATTTGCAACGAGAAGTGAAAAAGAGTGAGCTGGTAAAAATCCCGACTACTACTAGTACTCTATCTTCGCGACTCAACCTCTGCTTGGAGAACAGCAAAAGACCAGGGCTAATGACACCTAATGACCATATACACCTCGGGTTGGTCATTAACCCTTGATACTGTAATTTACCGAATAAGGTGAACTTTCATACAAACATCAGAATATTACTTTTTCTAAACTATCATGATGCTTGACTTTTCAGACCAAGAGCGCCCCAGAGTCTATGGCTGCCCGTCATCCTTCTCCACGGAGATCGCCACCACCTATGCGAGGGTGGAGTGGGAAGAACCGATCTTCACGGACAATGTTGGAGTGGTCAACGTGTGGCAAAGTGAAGAAACCAACCAGACGTTTACTTGGGGTACTTTCCGGGTGACTTACATTGCCACCGATGCGGTAGGCAATTCAGCTGAGTGTACGTTTACAGTGGAAGTCAAACGTGAGTTTTGTTTTACCAGTTTATTGTCGGTTTTACACATTGTCTATTTGGATAAACAGAAACCTAGGTGGAGACATATATTACGTTTGCTAAAGCTATGTATAGTTAGGTTATTCTGTTTTCGTAGCTTCCCTTCCTTTCCTTAATGGAAATAACAGTTTGTACATGGTAGAAACAACCAGAGGAAACAACAACAATATCTTTTCAGGTTTTGCTTTTGTTAACTGCATTGATGAACAGTGGGAGTCGTGTGAAACTCTTCTTTTTGTACTGATCCTGAGATGATTTATCCCTCTGTTTTTGCTAAGGTAAGAGCTGTGGACTTCCGACTCCACCCGACAACGGCTACAGCAACTGCGACCTGTGGGCGCGGGGGAAGTTCTGCTCGCCCGAGTGTGAGGAGGGTACGGTACCTGCCGACGGAGAGGAGATGCGGACATACGCCTGCGAGGCCGATGGAGAGTGGAGACCGTCCCGGAAGATTGTCGACTGCGTTGGTGAGCTCACAAAATCGTCTGGGCCAATTACTTCACGTCATGAAAAGTAGATGTGATAAGACTGGGTGAAAGTTGTCATTGTTTCTTATAGTTTGGTGGTAGACATCCCCCGCCGTAATGGGAGCCAAGAACTGTATCTGCCAGATTTCGCAAGAGATTGTGCATTTCTAAGACATAGGCGGTCCCTTCTAGAGAACAAAGATCCGTTATGTGCAGAGCAGACTCATAAACTAGACCGAGTGACGAGGCACTAAATAGTCATCGATTTCTTACAGGTTTTTCCAGTCCTACCAATGGACAGTGTGAAGAAGGATCTGTACTGCACCGTAAAGGGAGGAAGCGGCTGTGTTGTAAGTACCTCGCTCTATCTGCATAGTATTATTTCTGCTCTTCATGAACTAAGTATATTGTCTATTCACACACTGGATACACACATGGATAGACGAGAAGTGACAATGGCGTATTGGCATGAGGGATATGCATATAGAAGGGGTAGAGGCAGAGACCGCTGAAGAAGGTCGTTAGGGATAAGGGGACATTGGTCCAATTTGTGAGCCGACAGTTGGACATTACCAAGAGAACTTCTTTTGAGATTTTTTAAAACACCCCTTCGCATTTTTGCCGGAGAATGGTGTGAACCATACCTCATCTTATATAGTAAAGATTCATATTCAAAATTCTTTTATCTACTAGTAGTTAGATTTTTCGTTTATGATGCAGAATTCAGAATTGTTGTATTTACATTGTCTGTCTTAGTGAACTGCGGCCGGGGAACCTACCATGACAGCGCCGTGGACGCGTGCCAGCCCTGTCCGGTGGGTACGTACCAGGACCAGGAGAGAAAGACAGCCTGTATCCCGTGTCCTGATGGACTCACTACCGATGCAGTAGGCACCAAATCTATTCAGATCTGCAAAGGTAATTACTGGTGATGTTAACTGTCTAAATAGCTAAGGTGATAATCTAAGATTATGTAAAGGCTGTTTTGATATCAACGCCTAAGTTCCTAAAGTTAAGTTTATTGGTTGAACTGAATTGCAATGGGCATATAGAAATACAGCATTGTCATATTGCTATCATTATCCTCTTTATGATAAGCTTTAATGTTTTGTTTCACAGGGGAGAGCTTACCATCACCAACCGAGCTTCTAAACATGCCTCAGGCCGACATCGAGGGTGTGTACCCCATCTCCACTACCTGCAGGCTTCAACTCAACAACGACGACTGCAAGACAGAGATCAGCAGCGACCCGGCGGATTGCTTAACAGTGCGTGAGTTGGTCGAAACTGCACTTCCCGACTGGAAGCTAGGCGACGCTTTCTCCATCGGCGGATCGCTGAACCCCTTCAATTGGATCATCTCCAACAGCTACTTCGATCGTTGTGAGGAAGAACTGTCCATCTCCACCGGGTCTACAGAAGCCGTTACCATAGTCCCCTCTGTGCTTACACTCGAGAGATTCTCTATAAACGTCAGATACTTCATTCCTACCAAATCGTTCGAAGTAAAGTTCACAGGTTTGTGGAAGATTGGGAGTATATTGTTTCGGTTGACGGTAGAGAAGTCTGAGGGAGGCTTTGTGGTGATTGGTGAGCCGGTAGATACCGTCATTCCTGTAGGGAGGCTCATTTCTGGCTTAGCGTCATCCCTGTTGCCTGGCAACGACGCAAGGGAGACCTTCAAAAGTGTCAATCTCGACAAGTTTGTGATGGAAAACATAAAACTGACGGCCGTTTTCGGCAACTCTGGGTATGGTCTACAGGTGGCGTTCGACACGGGTATCGGTAAATCCCGTGTTTTTGCCTCACTTGATTCGATCAAATTTGGCGACAACCAGACGAAGGTGTTCTCCGTGGCCCTTTCGATTAAGTCTATCAGCTTCGGTGACTTGATCAAGCGCTTTACAAACGAAGGTGTTGAAGTGCCCGTCTTAAGTGATCTTGAGCTTCCGGAGGCAGCCTTTCTTCTTTCCACTAAAACGGCCCCTTTCTTGATCTCCTCTTACCCTGACTCGCTTCTACAGATGATGCCAGGCGTGTCAGCTGGTCTCAACGTGGTATTCCAACTGAAATTATCCGATGGCGATCCTTTAGGTTCATTCTATCTTGCTGTGTGGAAGAGAAGGTTCCAGTTCCAACTCCTTCCTGGATCTGTCGTCCGAGTAGGATCGCTCTTAAACAAGATGCTACAGTCAGTCTCTGTCATAGAGCTCCCCAGTAAGCTCGCCCTAGACGATGTGTTGTCCAGCACCTTACAGGGGTTCCAGTACGACGGAAACACGAGAACCTTTACCATCCCTGTGGCCATAGAAACTTCTCTCACTATCATACCGAGCGTACTTGTCCTGGATAATCTCCACGCGACTTTTCATATCGTGAGAGGCCAGTCCACAGCGGGCGGTCTGAATCCTCAACCCGGAGCTGTAGTGTCTCGTCCCGGTACTGCTGTCACCCAAGCTGAAGGAACGGGCTTAAGTTTTGAACTAACATCCGTGTGGTATATAGGTAATGTAAAAACAGCACTGTCCATAGCAAAGCCTCCAGGAGCCAACGTGTTCATCGCCGAAGGAGCCCCAGAGCTCGACATAGAAATTGGAAAGTTGATAGAGGATTTCGGAGTTGCACTACTTCCCCCAGGTCCGATGGAAGATGGACTGAAAAGCATAGGTCTTGACGCCTTTAAGGTGGTAAATCCAAGCGTTTCTTTGGTCATGGGGAAAGACTTTGTCTTGAAGCTAGCTGGAGATGCAGTCGTCAACGATTGGAGATGCACCGTTGAGGTTATCGTGGGGTCCCTGGGAGGAACTGTCTCAATGGCAACCGGTCTTGTTCTCGAGCGTATTGGGATCGTCGAGCTGGTGAAGACACTGACGAACGACAATGTGGATTTGTCAATCATTCCCGGCGCTTCCATCCTGTCCAACGCTCAAGCTGCCTTCGTGGTGTCCTCATCGGATATGTCCAAATTGAACGAATACTTGCGATTTTCCGCTCCCCTGCTCTCCAGCATCGATATTGTAGATGGCATAGGTGTCGTGGCCTCGTTCAAATTCCCTCCGAACTGCGGACAGGACGAGTTCTGTAAGGTTGCAAAGAGGCTTTTGGGGAAGCATGTCGAGCTCATGATCTACGGCGCCCTGTCAATAGACCGCGTGTACATGAAGGCTGTTATTCCTACTCCCATCCGCATTTTCCACGGAGCAGACATTCGGGATGTCGGGTTTGAGATACAGTTGGCGAGGCCCCCCGAGGAAACGTACATAGGCATCACCGGTTCCCTGCAGCTGGACCAACCTCCGCTTCTCTTCACGGGTCGGTTTGGTCTCTCCAACAAAGGCGTGTACTTGGGGATGTCGTCAGTGGGGTGGTGGTACAATGCCTTCGGTCTTTCCTTCCTATCCATTGGGTACTTAAACTTCGAGATTACCATCAGTCCAGACCCTATTCTCATAGCGGGGATCGACTTTGGAGGTCAGGCGGTGATCGGGTTCAACAGGTCGGACGCGGAGCCAATCAGAGCATCACTGTATGTTGGCATCAACAGGATTGCCCCGCTTCAGAGCTACTGCAAAGGCAGCATCACCAAGCTCACCATCCCTTCTATCCTTGCTGCTTTCGCTTACCGGCCGAATCTACCAGGTTTCCTCGACGAGATAGGCTTCACCGAAGGGGTGGAGTTCTCCTTCTCGGCTATAACGCGAACTCTTCCAAACGGAATTCTTATTCGCCAAGGGTTTTTCTTTAAAGGGAAATTAGAAATTTTATTCTTCAAGGTCACTGCCGACATTGCCATCGACAAGACGTCGATCTTTGCCAATATGACCGTCGCACCATTCAACATTGCCAACGGCTTGATAGCAATCGAGGGACGTAGCCCCACACAAGGACCGCGCCTCCTCGTAGACATCGGGTGGCTTCCGCCGCGCGCCAAGCTCATGATCGAAGGTAGCGTGACAGTTCTTTTCATTAAACGAACAATCAACATCACCATGGACGAGCAGGGAACGCGCTTCTTCATCGAGGGCAGCTTCCTGAATCTGTTCCGAGCGTCCCTGGAAGTGGCGGCCAGCTACGGTTCCATCAAGACAGCATCCTTCCAGGTGACGGGACAGATGCAGCAGGACCTCTTCCGCAAGCTGAGGGAGAAAGTCGAGAATGCCATCGATGGGTACGTTTTGATCTCATCTTTTAACACTGCAACACTAACTCATGTCGCTCATTTTCTTTTGAAGTAGATTCTGAGTTGATTGATACTGAGTTTGCACTCATTCATTACCACAGGTACGTCAAAAGAGCAGACGAGGCCATCGATGCCGCTAAAGCCAAAGTCAGACAGGCAGAAGTCAACTGGGACATCGCAGTGAAAGATATACAAAAAGCCCAAAGGAAGGTGAGGCTGTGACATACATATACCAGTGAATATTCTCGCTACAATCATTTTCCTGATTGATGTTTATTGAAACCACTTAACGTTGGTTCCTCAATTTTCAATATCATGTCTGAGTTATATAAACTTCAACATTGCCTCAGGTTCGCGCTGCGGAAGTCCACTGGGACCGCGCCGTTGCCTGGTTTGATGAAAAAATAAAGGACGTGAGGGGAGCCGAGAGGCACTGGGACGATGCTGTTGCTAAACTGCGTCATGAAAGGTCAAAGTGCAGGTTCAAGAAATGCAAATGGTGTAAGTAGAGTCCATTCCAAGACACCATGTGGATGTTTGTTACCATTGTTTAGAATTGATTTTTAAGTTTTGTAATTATATGTCTAGGACATTTGATACTTCAGAAATATTTTTAACACTGTTTCAACTTTATAAATATTTCCCTGGTCCTGTAAAACTTTGGAAATATTCATGGTGTGGAATAGGATACTTCTAATGGTTTCTAAATAATGATAACAGCATTCTACCATTATTTACCATTTTCTACCATTTTCTACCATTTTTTGTAAATGGTTCGATGGGCTGGGAAGATAGCAATTCACACATCTTTGCAAAGTATGGTTGGGTGCCATGCAACAATGGCCCATCACAAAGGATCCACCAGTGCCCAGCAGTGAAATCCAAAAATATACAGATGCAACAATAGGGCTTACTTTTATGTGGGCAATAAACTAATTTTACCATTTGGCCAGGTTTACCATTTTTTGTAAATATTTGTAAATGTGAAATAATCACAGAGAGGTTTCACAATTATTCTAGATAAAGATATTTTTGTACAGTTACTTTCAAAATGTTTCTAAAATATTCAAAGAAATTCAAATAAATGAGTATTTTCTTCGTCAATTTTTTGAAAATAATTTAACTATTGTGGCTTAGATATTCTTTTATTCAAAATAATTCAGACTAATTATAAATATCGCCTAAAAACCCTCATGGTGTCTTGGAATGGACTCTATGCTATCAACATTTTATTCACCTTACATTTTGATTTTAAAATGTCATTAATGCAGCAAAGTAACAGGCAGTGCAGCAATGATATATATTATACATTTCTCAGTCGATGTTCTGTTAGACTAATGCAACTGCTGATGGAATAGAATGTAAGGCGTTATGTTTCTCCTCACGTATAATGGAACGATGGGGTAGAATCATGCAACGTTATAGCTTTTGTTCTTTTTGTCTAAGCCGTGCACAGAATGTTAGAGGGAAGTTCATACATGCGTGATACATGTGATTTTCTTTTAATTTCTGATCTCAGTCACTCCCTGTTTTTCAACTATTTACACCTAGTTATAAACTATGGCTTTGTACTTAAACAAGTCTCCCTCTTTTACACTTACTAAAAAAACAAAATCGAAGCGAATGTTATTGTACCACACACATAAAGAGGAATTGAATATGTTATATACATTTCATCCATATGTCTATTTGCCAATATCATTTTTACAACAGATGAAGCCTGGTGCCATGCAGAAAATGCTGGTCGCGCCATTTGTCAAGGAGCACTGTGGGTAAGTGACGCAACATTTCTTTGCTTCGCTGCGCAATAGTATAGAATACCCTTAATCCATGAATAGGAAAAGAACTTGCGCAACGATCGTACACGGTACAATGTATGGCAAAAAAAAAGAAGAAGAAACAAACTTATCATCCTAATTACTAAAACAAGTATCAAACTTAGTACATATGCAGATTATGAATATAGAATGAAATTGGCATCCTAATTTCTAGAACAATAACAGCTAGCATAAATCATTGATATTGTATTACAATCGAGTGGGGCTAATTATGAGTTTCGGCATTTTTTCTTATGACAAAGCAGTCTTTTATATATTTACCTATTTTAGCAATGTGGGAGTTATTACATTTGAATATATAATCAAATCTATCTGTATCATTGAGTCTCTTAAAATCTGTTGTATTTGACTCGAGGAATGTAAATAACTCATTACGTGAAACATTGTACCTACTGCACATCATGACAAAGTGAAATTCATCTTCAATTTGCTTTGGACAGAATGGGCAAAACCTTTGGTCAGGCGCTACATTATGATATCTGCCTGTTTCTATGTTCAATTTATGACTGCTGATTCTTAGCTAGGTTATCGCTTTGCGAATTTCAAAGTTATAGGAAATGACTAATTCAAAAGAATGAATAGATAAACAACAAAGAACTATATCATGTATACGGGACTCTTCCACGATTTACTTAAGTCAGGCGACGCCGGTTAAGCCTTCCTGGACAGTGGACATGTAACTCGACACGGATTCAACAAGCCGGTAAACTATTCCTTTGGTCCCCATAAGCAAAAAGGAAAATGATACCTTGTGCTGAAGAATGTCATTGAATCAGAGACTGGACTAGGGGATAGGGACCTAACTGTGATGATGGATAATATATCTCATTGGAAGCGGCACTTTGCTAATGCTACAACTCGTTAACAGTATGGCTATGTATGTGTATACTATAGAGACGGTTCATTGTACCATTCTAAGCCCAGCTTTAAGCACGATGTGGATTTGTTTATCTGTTCTAACAGTTGGCTGAGCAGGTAGTGGACAAGAGTCGGTATCTGTTGGATGTTGCGATCTTTGCGATGAAAGCAGCCAGAGAAATAGTCGACAAAAGCCGCATACTGCTCGACGCAGCCATTCTAATCCTTAAAGGTGCCGAAGAGTTCGTAGACAAATCACGGTGAGTTTTCATGATATCAAATCTTCCTTGTTCCTAAAAGCTTTATGCTTCCATATTCTTGATAAAAGTGTATAAGATTGTTACACGGTCTAAACTGCAAAGCACGCTATTCATATCAGAGACTCATTGAAATAAAAACAATGTAAGATGTTAAACATGATTCTTCTGTGAAGCTACAATTTCATTTAAACGCATTTGCTTTCTCTTTCTCTTTGTTTCTCTCCTCTCTCTCTCTCTCTCTCTCTATATATATATATGTGTATATATATATATATAAATATATATATATATATATATATATGTGTGTGTGTGTGTATGTATGTACGTGTGTCTGTGTGTGTGCGCGCGCGCGCGCGCGTGTGTGTGTAATTTCGAATAGTATAATTCTAATCACGTTCTGAATTAATGCAGGGCATGTCTTTATAATTGTCACAAACAATGCGTTGCATACTAGATGTTTGTTTATTAAGGAATCTCCATTAGTGTGGTGGTTTATTTCATCGTTTTTTACAGTCTTGACGTAACGACCCATTTTTGTTCCATTAGTGTAATCCTGGATGTAGCTGAGGGTTTCCTTGAGGGCGTGAAGCAAGCAAATCGCTTTGGAGCAGCGGTGGCGAAGAAGGTAATTTGTGCAGAACTTTACAGGAGGTCTATGTTCGTGATTTCGTGTGCTTATACATGCAAAGACTCCTACAACATCATATTCATATGATACTACTCGAACATACATTTTATTTGAATGTCTTACCTACAAAATCAAATCGGAGTAGAAGAAATTATCGTTGTCAGCAAAACACTCTGATCAACACCTGTCTAATCTAACACTTATCATACTACTCATACAGTGCGGGTATGATATGATTATGTAGGTGGCGGGTGCGGTTCTAGGCGGGATAATAGACATCCAGGAGATCGGCTTCAGCGTGAAACTCGCCGTCGCACAGAGTGGACACTTCCGGGGGTGGATCAAGGTGGCTTTCTTCGGCGGGAGCCCGAAGGTACGTCCGGTCATGAGACGCGTCTTGTTACGTTGATGCCACGCGTTAGAATAGCTTTCGAGAGGTAGAGATGTACACACTGTGTAGACAAAATCATTACGAACAAGTTATTGCTCTTGGCGCGCGCTCCTTCTCTGGTAGGGAAGGTACATTGCCAGTATGATATTTTAAACTCTTTTAAATCATTCAATTTCACCTAGCAAATAATTGTCCGGTTGCTGATTGTCAGACAAGCTGAGCTGCATTCCACGTCTTTGAAATGCGTAGCTACTGCTTGAAGTTACAATGACCAATTACTTAACTTAGATATTATTTGCTTAAGTTAATCGATAGGTCACACTTTTCATATATACGTAGGTCAACCACCTGCCACTCAGAAATAGTCTAACGATACAACGCTTTTCAAACAGGAGTTCAGGTTTGACATCAATCTTCCGTCGATCGAAGACATGGTGAGCGCCCTCGTGGACATGGTCAAAAACGCGCTCGGGCTTCGTCGAAAACGGGAAGCCGACCGCTTGGAGTTCGAGCGACTCCTGCGTCTGAAGTCGACCAAGCTGTGCGAAAGCATCGGGCCCATGCCATGTGCACCGAATCACGTTAAACTGGCGCAAATGGTCGACTACAGGGCTGCCCTACTCGGGGCTAGAGTGATCCATGGAAACATGGTTCCTATCGTGAAGTAGTGGACAATTTTGATTCTTTATCGTGATCGGATCAAAATTGGCAGAATGTGTGTGTTATCGCTATTGTTTGTCGAAGGTATTTTCGGCGACCTAGTCTTCTCAAGCATTTCGCTTCGAGTTCGCCTATAGAAGAAGATACAAAAGACATCATATAATTTGGTAACAGCGCACTGTATACAACGTAAACGCAAAATCTCCTCTAACTAGTACTGGGAAACCAATGCTAAGTATACCGTTTGTATATGAACACACCTTAAATAATTTGGATGTTTTACATATTTTTCACTGTCGCTACAATCACCATTGCTGCACTTGTCGCCAAGTACAGAGTGATTACAAAATAGACTTTCACATCATGAGGCTGAAAGGCTTTATTTGCGCACAAGTGAAGCGAAACAACAAACCTGTTATAATCATAATGAAACATCAAGGGCACGATCAAGATGTATGAGACGTCAAGATAGAAATGACGAGAAATAATTACATTATGTCAAAAATGACTACAGGGTTTGTGCTACAAGCTTTAGACAACGATTCAAATGCATTGGTAACGTGTTGAGGTAAACATAACATGTTATCTTTCTCCTAATGATCACTTTATAATCACAGCTAACAGTAATTTGAATTGTAGGCCAGCTGATGGCAAACTTGTAAGAACACGTAATGATCACTGCAAAACTCACTACATACATGTAGGTAACGAAAACAGTTTCGTTCGTCTGACTACTGTATACGTGATACACAGTGTCCCTATTTTCACTGTGTCTTAATAAGATATCTATCCATTCAAATCGTTGTGTTTGTTTGTTTTGGATTTTGATGGCTTGATAAGATTATTGACTGATTCTCTTGGAGTCGTAAAACACTCAGAGTACAGGTTAATTCGACACACCTTACAAGTCTAAAAATACACGTAGGACTATTGATATTTTCTACTTAAAAGACAATAAGAATACCTCTGATATGGTTATCTGATGATATTGGCACAACAAATTCTGAAGAAAATTGGCGATTTTGTTCTAAAAATCTAAGTGAAGCAGCAAAGGCCAGAAAAACGCTTATTGAAAAAGCAAGCAGGCTCAAAATGGAGGGACACCCCATCTTGGGTACATTCGGTCCGTTGCTCTTAGCATGTCCCGTTACAGTTACAACTGACAACCTTGGTGACGAAGTGGGTCTGCCATGTGCCGTCGCTGCAGGCGAGTTCCACCTGATTCGTTTCCGTCATGTCCGGGCCGCAGCACCCACAATGCTGCTCAAATGAGTTGCTCTCAGGAAGATAGTAAGACCTAGAAACAAAGAACACAAATACGTCATGCTAAGAATACGGCTTTGTTTATCTATTTATCTAATTAGTTTGTGGAGGATTGACATAACAGGTGACTATCACCATTTCTAAGATGTCATCCCGGAGACCAGACTGTAAGGTTTGATCCACTTACACCGGGAAGGACCCCCTACCCTCTCCCAAACACTGGCCCTTCCGTAATAGTTGTCATGCGACGCGTAATGTGTACTCTCTGTGTTGTCATGGCGATGGCTGGCTTGCCCCCTGCGTTACCCAAATTTTCCCCAGTATGCAAAACGATCCATAAGATGCGTCGATGAAGGTTAGATATCTGGGTAATAAGTCAGTGACACTGACGAAAGATGACGGATGTTATCTGAAACGTCTGACCGTTTCCGTGATCATTTCCAATTGCTTGAGTTATTGCTATTTAGTGGATCCATAAGGTGGTGTGTGTTCTTACCCGCTGGGACACCTTCCCTCGCACCAGGAGATGGTGACTGGTGCAGAACTGGTGCAGCCGTTCACGGTCAGCTGGGTCTGGTTCTCGTACCGGACACAGCCGGTTTGCTCTACTACACCTACATGGATCGTGGAAGAGTGATGGTTAGATACCATTCTGTTGTCATTGTTATTACTTGACTTGTCTATATGAAGTAATAGGAAATGACGCTCCGTGTTCGAATTATTCCTCCTATAGGTCTGTTGTAGTCTCTTTGTAACTCATCATTCTTAATACCATCCTTACAATAAAATAACTATAATAAGTGGCTCAGAACCGCTTTGATAGCTGGTGACTTACAGTGCGAGATGCTGCAGCATCCGTCGTCTGTCGGTTCGGTCACAAGGTTTCCCTATAGAAAAATAAAAGCTCGTATTACTTAACTTTTCTATGTAAAGGTTCATTGTCAAATTCACAGACAGGATTCAGCATTCAGTTGATATTGATTAGTGGCATTTTAAAGATTATATAAGATATCTAAAATATGGGGTGAATCACTTTGATGGTGTAGTAGTAGACAGTATTCATTCATCAACAGCATGACGCCTGTTGCTAGTGCAGTATAGTAATACGATACCGATATGTAGACAATCCATCCTGTTGTTATAGTTGTATGGTCGCACGGAGCTGGCTATATATCCATATTAAATGTTGGTGGCGTCTCTGTCAACTATTAATGATAGCCAACTATTAACGATACGTTTTGTCTACCGGAACCCATGCTGATACGGCGAGAACAACATATATATCCTCTCTGTGGTTGATTATAACAACTGTACACACTTCTTCACGTTTGCTTTATTACCTCATCACAGTGTGTGGGCCCAGGGTTAGGGCAGTGGATGGTGGAGCAGACCTCGAACGCCTCTCCCGTGGTAGCCAGCTCCCGACACTCACATACTTCACATGCATCGTCCCCTGGGGACCAGGTCGAGTTGACCTACATACAAAAAATAAAAACCGTTATCGTGTGCTGTTAACCACACAAGTTTAGTCAAAAGCTCCTGAGCTGCTGAGATTAGAATGCCAAGTATAGAAAAAGTGCAATGCGTGTTATGATCACATTAAGAGAACTAAATTGTCGCGACAAAAATGTGTAAAAAAAACGTCTCAAGATAAAGTACGATCGCTATTAGTATACTTACAGCATGGTCGATGACGCTGCCGTCACTGGTTACCTCACAACACGACGTCGGGACGCACTCGCCACAACACGTCCCTGGACTGTTCACCAGGGTGTGACACTGTAGACACAAAATCCATGTTAGCACAATTGTGTACATATTGTTATAGAATGACAGAACTTCATCTGCTCCATGTCAGTATATCCCACTGCTGACACCATGTTTCGTTCTTCCTAATTTTAGAGTGAACTTACCCGTTGAAGTATCGTTAAAATACCTTATTATACATACGGTGAATAGAGTCTACAAAGGTAAGTCTGCTCTTGGCTTTTATTTGCTGGTCTTGAAATACGTGTAGTCCTGCCTTAAGCTTACTGTATATTCCATCATAGACAAGGTATCTACGGATAACATGCAGTGCTACACTCAACCATTAATCTCTTGATTTAGCAGAGACAATGAGTAATAATAAATTACCGGAGGGCAGGAAGTCGGACATGAGGTGATGTCCTGGCAAGTCTCGATGTAATCCCCACTGGAAGTCTCCTCACACGTGCAGACACGACAGGGCCCCTCATTCCAGGACTCTCCGGGCTAGATAGAAATGTGTCAATGTTAGAGATAAGCAAGAGACACCTTTGCCCTTAATGGTGTGTGATGTAAGGCTTCTATTGGTCCGAGCCTTACACTACTTTTACACAATATAATCTGAACAAGCTTTGGAACACGCCAGTCTAGCAGATCTGAGATACTCATCAACTTGTACTGCAGGGAAAGAAATCTGAAATAAGTTGAATGTTACTACATGTATTTATTCTTCATCTTCATCTTGTAGTGCATAAAGTCAACGTACCTGATGTGGGACGTTGTTGTGATCCACACAAGCTGTAGAAAAATATACACAAAATCAGTGTCGGACCTTCTGGGTTAACAACATAGAACAAAATAGGATCACGTCAGGCCCAAAGTCTGCATAGACGAATTCATATACAATACAACCATACAAAAGTTTTTGATAACTGGCACTGTGAAGCAATCAATGACTTGTAATTCTGTTAACTTATTCAGTCTTTTGTAATGTGATAGAACTTGAGGAACACGACGTTCGTGCGTCAAACGACAGATATCAGCACAGACAGAATACAGTACTCAGTATTTTGCTAATCGTCAATTCATCGTTGTCCTGCCATTGATGATTGCTGTACTTACCGCAGTCCGTACTGAGAATACAATCTCCTGTCGTCACATCCAACACAAAGCCGTCCGGACACGCGCAGTCCTCCATGAAGCCGCTGCCGCAGGAGACAGTTTGGTCCTGGCAGGTGACGGGGCAGGTGGTTCCGCAGGGGGTGTAGATTCGGTCCGGCGGACATTGGGATGCTACAAACAAAATGCGGAGGATAAACAGGATTGTATTCATGAGACGATGAAAGAAAAAGGTGCAGTCTTGAAAGCAATGCTACCAGAAATTATAGAATGATAGTTTGCATAGCGTTTCTGTAACAAATTCACGCATGTTTATATTCGTTTACTGTTGGTCAATGCTCTGAACTTCCAATAACTTTAGCGAGTGGCAATGCAGTTGTATTCCCCAAGCAGACTTCTAAAAACTAGACCGTTTCTAGAAAGACCACTGCTCTGTGAACCATGGAGCTTGAGAAACGTTTAGACTTTGCTTTCCTTGATCACGTTGGAGATTATCACAATTGCACAATAGGATATCAAATTAATAAATGGCTATCAGCCTCTGAACGCCATTGATTTCGACGCGAAATCCGACGAATGTTTACTGTTAAGCAAATTTCATGTTGAGTACTTACGGCACTCTGGTACGAGGTCCCTCCAGTCTATGCACACGCCATGCGCCAGACACGCCATGGCGTAGGCAGTGATGGTGAAACATGGGGACGTCTCGAAACACACGTCGAACTCGCAATCCTCTAGGTACTGGTGGTAGTCAACCAGGTCGTGACACGGCTCAAATACCTGTAAAAATAAAACATTTTGTATATAGATACCAAAGGATGAGGTAAACCGACAGTCAAAGGATCATATCCGTGTAACAAGCAATACTGTATGGCCTAGCTACAAATTTTAAGATTAATAATAATTTATTGTACACCAGACTGAAATAGCTGGGTGGGAAATAACAGTATAATTGAGCGTAGTAAACATCCATTATCAATGATATCATACTTAACATATGACATATATGCATTGTCAGTGATATCAGACACAACGTATTGTATCTAACGTTACCCCCTTTAAGTATGTCATAGACGTATTTTTGTGACGTAGTTGAAAAACATACTTTATTTATCAAAGCAGCTAAGATGCGACGGAATGTGTTTTTAGAATGACAAAACATACGTCGGTTGCCAGGATGTCGCATGGCGTTGTGACGTTTCCAAGTACGCAAACTGTATCGTTGATGTAACAGTCCTCGAGTTCACTATCAACCAGCCAATCATAGCCGAACTCTTCAGTGTCGGTCGTCACGGTTCCATCCGTCAGGGTGAAGTCATTTGATTGGTCGTTGTCATAGAAACCTACACGTCAACGAAATTTACTCATCAGGTTCCTCCTACTTTTCTATTGACACACATATCATGATTTTCTTTCTTTTCACCAATCAAGTAAGGGCTCCCTTCTAGAAGTAACATTAGTATCATTAGTGTTGACAATGATGACTAAGCAGTAATTCACTGTCTATGTGTCTGCCCATCTGCGGTTTGAAAAAGTGTCGCTTGGGTACCAATTAGTACAAATTATTATGTGGAAAAATTGTGTTACAACATTAAGTTTTCTTTCTTACCACAGAGACCCTCGATGTCTTCGAAGAACTCGGGCGGGATATAGATAGAGGCGATGTAGTTCAGCTCAATGTAGTTGACTATCACACCAAGGGCGTCTATGACAACGCGCATGGTGTGGTAGCCATGCCGGGTGATGGTCATTCCACCGACGGTCACGGGGGGCCTCATTGGTTGGCCATTGACTATAACCTAGGACAAACGAGAATACTGTCAATTAGAAGAGTGTCAAATTCATCTTTTCACAGTACTACTGTGAAAAGAGACCTACTAACATGTTACAATATATAGTCTTACCTCAAGTACATGCATCATGTATTGAAATTTTCTGATATTGCGAAGGTCAGAGAAAAATTGGCGCCCTTGATACGATTCTTCGTCATCATGACCATGCGCCCAGGCTTTTCCATATTCTATTAATCAAATTAACTGCAGTAACACACATTTTCATGACAGCATTTGCATAAACAGATCAATTATAATCTGTACACTAAGAGCCCCATGGCCTTACTATTTCTCCCATTGAAATAGCTTTTGTATATCAATTTGTACATCTTAACAATGAGGATACAATCAAATGCAATGTGCTAGCATCTTACCCATCCTGTCCTGCCCAGCTCCACCTCGAACCCTCCATATAACACAGTCACGCTTCTGGTGCAAGTTGCCACTCCTGCCTTAGCACCGCTGCAGGGGAAGTTCTGAGCCCAAATCTCAAACTCGTCGGAACCGATTGGACTTGCCATCAGGTACGTGCAGTTCCCTTGGTGAGAGAATCTCCTGCCGTCACAGGTTGAGTAATGGGGCTCTCCGTAGAGGAAGCAGTCGCCTAATGGGGAATGCAAACGGTTTTTGGAAATGATTTAAAGGTTTTGCATCAAAGTTGGTTATCTATTTTTTTACGTACACATAAGCTCAAAACAACCAGTAAAATGTGTGTAGTTGAATACCAAAACTTTTTAAGATATATATCGTTCACTATATGTAATACAATACCCGTTATGTGATATTGTGTCGACGTATTTCTAGGACAACAGGAAGAGTAGCTAGCAGAAAGCAAGTTATGTCAAGCTAATTCTAGATCCAAATAAAGACAGAATCAAAGCCAAATCAAACAATGGCTTATCATAACGTAAGGGCATTGCTTACACACAAGATGGATATTACAGTGTTGAGTATGTGAAACATCTTACATGGGCATTGCCAGGTCCTGCAGCAGGGGTTGTCAGGATCCTCCACGTATTCAGGTTCCGCTCCGTTGACACACTCGGGTACTGTCACTGCCGGGCATTGTAGCGGCTGGCACTGAACTTGTCCACACAAGCAGGTGCATTCAGTACAGGCGGTGATAGTGTTGGTCCACCATTCTCCACTCTGTAAGACATCACAACATACATGTATATAAGGTGTATCTCCTTATTCCTGATTTCCTAACTACAAGTATCTGTAAACACAATTCTGTCTTATCAAGATTCTTTCACAAAACAAAAGCAAACACAATATTTCGAGCAAAACACTTCACTTACCGGAATTACATTGCCATTAACATAACATGGTGGGCATGTTGGGGTTGGGGTTGGTCTGGTGCCTTCTGTTGAGACGACAGATGTGGTGCCTTCTGTTGAGACGACAGATGTGGTGCTTTCTGTTGAGACACACGCCGTTAGTTAGAGCGTGCAAGCTAAGTGAGGCTTAGAGTAGATTAGTTGAATTGTGTTGAGTTACGCAAAGAATCACAGTCCTGGAACATCATCGAGAACGCATAAAGAACCCACGCAGACAAGGTAAGCCGTTATCCTTTTACATAAGTCAAGCTAATTCTAGCTACAAATGATAAGTCAAAGTGTAATCACACAACGGCTTATTAGAACATATAGTCCATGGGCCAGGTCCCCATAAATGGCCATTTGGTTCTAAACAAAGGGACAAAGGGTGACTTAGTTTTTTGAAAAGGTTGATTCCTCTACTTTATTATTTTGCATGATAACCGTGTCAGATGCCCAGCTTTTTAGGAATTATCACGTGTTTTTGTGACGTCACTCAAATCTAAAGAACTACCAAAAATCGTTCATTACAGGTCATTAAATGTGGTTTTGATAATTCCCAACCACATATGATGAGTATTTCTCTGCACTTAGAACATACAAATACCTGTTGAATATATTTGGAACCATTTTGAAATGAATAAGGGCATTGATTACAACATGGATATTGCAGTGTCAAACATTTGAAACCTCTTACCTGGTGGGCATTGCCAGATCCAGCAGCAGGGGTTGTAAGGATCCATCACTTCTTCAGGGTTGGCTCCGTTTTCACACGTGGGTACTGGCACCGGTGGGCATTGTACTGGCTGGCACACAACTTGTCCACACTCGCAGGTGCATTCTTTACAGCCGAAGGTCCACCATTCTCCACTCTGTAAGACATCACAATATAAATGAGGTGTATCTTCTTATTCTTGATTTCCTTACTATCAGTAAGCACAGTTTTATCATATCACGATTCTTTCACAAAACAAAAGGAAACAGAATATTTCGAGCAAAAAATTCACTCACCGGATATACATTGCCATGAAAATAACATGGTGGGCATGTTGGGACTGGTGTGGCGTCTGGACCAACGGTTGTAGGTGTGGTGCTTCCTGGTGTGGTGCCTGGACTTGTTGTTGTCGGTATTCCTGGTGTCCCTGTCTCTGTACGTGTGGTGCTTCCTGGTGTGGTGCCTGGACTTGTTGTTGTCGGTCTTCCTGGTGTCCCTGTCTCTGTAGATATGGTGGTGACTTCCTGACTGCCGCCTCCAGGCTGAGTAGTGACTTCCTGGCTGCCGCCTCCCGGCTGCGTGGTGACTTCCTGGCTGCCGCCTCCCGGCTGCGTGGTGACTTCCTGGCTGCCGCCTCCCGGCTGTGTGGTGACTTCCTGGCTGCCGCCTCCCGGCTGTGTGGTGACTTCCTGGCTGCCGCCTCCCGGCTGCGTGGTGACTTCCTGGCTGCCGCCTCCCGGCTGCGTGGTGACTTCCTGGCTTCCACCTCCCGGCTGTGTGGTGACTTCCTGGCTGCCGCCTCCCGGTTGCGTGGTGACTTCCTGGCTACCGCCTCCCGGCTGTGTGGTGACTTCTTGGCTGCCGCCTCCCGGCTGTGTGGTGACTTCCTGGCTGCCGCCTCCCGGCTGTGTGGTGACTTCCTGGCTTCCGCCTCCCGGCTGTGTGGTAACTTCCTGGCTTCCGCCTCCCGGTTGCGTGGTGACTTCCTGGCTGCCGCCTCCCGGCTGTGTGGTGACTTCTTGGCTGCCGCCTCCCGGTTGCGTGGTGACTTCCTGGCTGCCGCCTCCCGGCTGTGTGGTGACTTCCTGGCTGCCGCCTCCCGGCTGTGTGGTGACTTCCTGGCTGCCGCCTCCCGGCTGTGTGGTGACTTCCTGGCTTCCGCCTCCCGGCTGTGTGGTGACTTCCTGGCTACCGCCTCCCGGCTGTGTGGTGACTTCCTGGCTTCCGCCTCCCGGCTGTGTGGTGACTTCTTGGCTGCCGCCTCCCGGCTGTGTGGTGACTTCCTGGCTACCGCCTCCCGGCTGTGTGGTGACTTCCTGGCTTCCGCCTCCCGGCTGCGTGGTGACTTCCTGGCTGCCGCCTCCCGGTTGCGTGGTGACTTCCTGGCTTCCGCCTCCCGGCTGCGTGGTGACTTCCTGGCTTCCGCCTCCCGGCTGTGTGGTGACTTCCTGGCTGCCGCCTCCCGGTTGCGTGGTGACTTCCTGGCTGCCGCCTCCCGGCTGTGTGGTGACTTCTTGGCTACCGCCTTCAGGCTGTGTGGTGACTTCCTGGCTGCCGCCTCCCGGCTGTGTGGTGACTTCCTGGCTTCCGCCTCCCGGCTGTGTGGTGACTTCCTGGCTACCGCCTCCCGGCTGTGTGGTGACTTCCTGGCTTCCGCCTCCCGGCTGTGTGGTGACTTCCTGGCTGCCACCTCCCGGCTGTGTGGTGACTTCTTGGCTACCGCCTCCAGGCTGTGTGGTGACTTCCTGGCTGCCGCCTCCCGGCTGTGTGGTGACTTCCTGGCTGCCGCCTCCCGGCTGTGTGGTGACTTCTTGGCTTCCGCCTCCCGGTTGCGTGGTGACTTCCTGGCTGCCGCCTCCCGGCTGTGTGGTGACTTCAGGGCCACCTCCTATTGTACTGATTTCAGTGCCTATTGTAGTGACTCTGGTTCCTCCTTGGGTCGTGCTTGGACCTGCTGTAGTTATTCGTGCTGACTCAGTAGTCGTGCATAGGTCACAACATAGTACTCGTACTTCGTAATCAAAACAGACCGGTATGTATGTATTAAGCTGCAGTTCACCAAGACAAAGCAGTCCGACTGAAGCGTCGCATACCACACCCACCTGCCCAGCTTGGGCAACGTTGAGATGCTGACCTTCAGAATTAACATCCACAGTTCTACACTGAATGGCATCTGGCTGCTGGCAAAAACTGTAGTAGTGCTCCCTCAGGTGAGGATATGTTTCATTATCAGTCGTGTCGATAATATTATCGGAATTCATCCATTCAGACCATTCACAGCAAGGAGGAACTGTCGATGGTGGGACTGTGGTAGTGGTGCCTTCTGGTGTCCGTGTCGGTGTGGTGCCAGTCGTGGTGCCTGGTGTTGTGCTTGTTACCTCACTTACTGGTGTCGTTCTTGTTACAGGTGAGGTCTGTGTAACCAAAGTTGTAGTTTCTGAGACAGGTGTTGTAACCAAAGTTGTAGTTTCTGAGACAGGTGTTGTAACCAAAGTTGTAGTTTCTGAGACAGGTGTTGTAACCAAAGTTGTAGTTTCTGGGGCAGGCGTGGTTGTACACGAGGGCACTATCACTGGCAATGATGTAGGACATACTTCAACACACTCTCGTGTGTATTCATTCAACAAAGTGCCATTAGGACAAGTAGGGTGACAACCCGCCAGACACGGAAGGCTGCATTCGGACCATTCTTGGTTCTGACAGGTTTCCTCACATGGCCGGCCGCATGGATGGTAGTGCCAGACACAATCAACTTCCTCTGCATTGTAGTCCTCGCACTGTGTCGCTGTATGGACAATATGCGTTTTCGAGATGTCCTTATTGCAGATTATAACATAATGTCTATACTGAGGTAATTTCTAGTGATGTATAACAATGTCGTCCATCATTTCATGGATAAGGTAAAAATGTAACAAATGAGTGGCAAATTTTTATGGGCATAAGCGATGTTTTGGCCTACACCATATTTATATGTCTGTAAACAATGTTTAACATCAATGTCTACGTAGCAGTAGCTACTTCTACATTTCCGCTTTGCTGTTGGGGATACAGATACATGTATATAAGGAATGACAACAAAATAACTCACGACACAGCTCCGGAGTTCGCCATCGGATGGGAATGCCAGCTTCACCGCAGGCGTGTGCGTATGCAGCCACAGCGGTACAGAAGCACTCACAGTCCCCTCCCATGTCACATGAACAGGTGTCATCAACACAGGCGTCGTACCACGGCTGGGGGTCAATCTATGAGCAATTAGGAAAAATGAACAGTTAGATTATCATGTATCATCTATCCTTTAGTATGCATCTCTAGTTGACCATGAAAAGCAATTCAAAAGTTGTGAAATTCTTTAAAATACCACCAGTATGGTAGTATGGTAGTTGAACACACACCACTGCCAGTGAGTTTTAGCTAGCTCCTGGTGGAGTGGTTACATGCCTTGTGCACTACCTGCTGCTGAAAGACTATCTAACAAATTTATTGTTTTTACTATTTTTTTGGTTAATCTTTTGTTTCCTGTTAAGGCCTACGGTACATTTCCAAACCGGAGCCCGTTCGGACAGCTTTCGGAAAAGTTAAGTTATATAAGGACACCAAACTACTCAAGACGTAAAGAGAATAGTCGTGGGCATTATTTGTGTATATTTTTCCGTATACATTCTGTTTTTCGTTTCCACAAACTGCCCGTCCGGGCTCCGGTTTGGTAATGTGACGTTTACCCAGCAAGGAGCCCTTACCGTGGCATGGCATGGCTGAAAGACAGATGCGTGTATGACGGCACACTGTCGCCGTGCCCAGGGGACGCGGTGGAGATTAATGAGGCACGGACTGAGCCATAACGCCGTGTTATTCTGGTCATCCTTGTTGTCGAGGGTCGTTAGGCACAACGGGTTCACCTGAAGGGAAAATAAAGCTCGAGCATATAGGCATATCAAAATCATCACGTTTCGGCAGCACACATACTAAAAATTACAAACAGTTCAACGTAGATGTTATGGTTGACAGGTCAACTCTATACAAATGTTTTTGTCGTAATAGATATTTTGCATTTGGAATGGAAAGGTAGGTATGTGATCGACGTTTTTGTTGCAAAATGACTTCAACAATCCCTATATGTATATTGATCATTGAGTATGAAGGCGCATTTACCTGCCAACTTGATGCAAACTCCTCAGGCTGTACGGCGATGTCCAGTGCCCTGGTAGTGAAGTCATTCGCCTGGTTCCCGTCAAAGTTTCCACACAGACCACACACGTTTCCTCTAAAAGAAGAACATCCACAGAGATCAATCAAAAGTGCGCTCTTTCTCTAGAGTACTTTTATATTTTAACCAAATGTGTCTGTCAAGATTACACTTTTTGAATAGCACAAGGAAATCTTTCTGTGGTAATCAGTCCTTTGCACGGCCAGCGGAAACAAGCTCATTCGGTTTCCACAGGTTGGTTTGGTTTGGTTTGGTTTGGTTTAGTTTGGTTTGGTTTAGTCTGGTCTGGTTCGGTCTGGTCTGGTTTGGTCTGTTATGGTTGGGTTTGCTTGTGATTGATTCGGATCTCCATTAGTGACTGATATGACTCTCTCTGGAGTCCGGGCGATTACGAGACGGAGGTTGCTAGGCCTCCATTCGGGCGATTTGAAGTGAATCACCTATATGATCCAGACAGTCTAGCTGAAAATTAAGTACGTTGTTGTGTGTAATTACAACAGCATCAGCTCTTGTTACCTGAACTCCGGGGACAGTTTGACGTACACACGGGTTCCGAAGTCCCACATCACCGTCAGACCATGTTCAGTTGTCAGGATGAGGAAAAATCCAACCCCTGTGATTAAAGCCAATGGGGTTATCCATTAAATTATCAACACAGCGATACAGCAACACTTACATGTAGGCATTTGATATCACAAATACTGACTTATACCATGAATACCGACTGCACCCTACAATAGAATGAAAATAAAATCACTTTTGATTCAGTTTGGGCATTTTCACCGTAACTTAACTTTGGGTAAATGCGTCTCCGTTGGGAATTGATCGTGAGCAAGACATTCTGTGATTGGGAGTTGGTCTGTGAGGTTATATACTAACTAGTCATCTGCGCCAACCAGCCAATTTTGGAAACCTTAATAATGTGAAATTCACGTTCTTATTGGATGCAATCATGAGAGAAAAGTTGGAGCCAGAAGAACAGAATGTATTCCATGCTACCCTTGACCTTATTTGGGGAGTGCTTAATGTGCTACAGGGGATTAAGGTATTATCGCCGATTGGTCAGAGGCGCAGAGACAACGAACAAAACTTACGTCTAAAGTTGTACACCACATTGACGCACGGGTCGTGTATCCCCGGGAGCGGACGAACCTCCGGCTCCCCTGGTCGGTCCTTGTAAAAAATGATCTGCACGGTTTGTAACGTGATGGTGATGGACTTGATGCAGGTCGCGCCCCACAAGCCGCAGCGCTCGTTCTGTACCTGCACGCGGAAGGTTCCTTCAGCCCCGCCGCAGAAGTCCTGTAGAAACATGATTTATCATAGATAAAAATGATACACCGAAAAAGCCATACGAAGCCTTGCGTTGCAACTGATGAGGTTGATACGGTCAGAGTCAGTATCTGAACTGAGATAACTCGTTGAGACCCAACACTAGCAGGAACAAGTTTAAGAGATCATTGCCTCCTTACACAAAAAGGTTTTTGGTATAATGTAGACGTTTTAAGATAAAGTCACAAGATACTGTGACATCCTCACCGTAGCGAATTCGTAAGCACAGGATCCATAGAACTGATAGCGGTACCCATCGAATGTGATGTAGTGCGAGTCCCCATACGCGGTGCAGGTTCCCGAGCAGCCGTGTGTGGTGCACTGCCAGTCTCCACCTTGACAAGTACTGAAGGGAGAAACGGGACAGAGAGATTCAATGAGACTTCGAGAGCCAAAAGGGGACTTACAATTGCGCTATACATGGTTAAGTGACATCTAGTAGATTTCATTCCAATTCACCGAGAGGGTTTTCCAAAATGTTAGAACAAAATGCAAGGTAATGTGGAATTGACTACATCGATAGCAAGACAGCAACGTTGACCTGCTTACGGTGCTATTTTTGCCACACAGGAGCCTCCAAGGGGAGACGATATTATCTCGTAAACCTCATCCTTATAGCGATATGTCTACACATATCTATCGATAGGAAATCTTGCGATGTACCATTGATTGCAGTCCATTTGAATGGTTTCTCCGGATTGATAGCTTTGTCCGTTGTGGTGACAAGGACACTCGTAGGGCAGGACGCACTCATAACCGTCTTGTACCAAACCCCCTGCACACATACATCCTGAAACATACAGATTCAAATGTAAGGTCTCTTATCATATTGCTTGGAGAAACATCTATCAGCAATAGTGTACAGTCCGTGGAGTTAGAAGTCTGGCAAGGGAACAGTAGGGAACAGGAGAACAGAAAGTTTTACTATATGTGTTTAACACTGTTACAGATACATAAAATATCCCTACCAGTACTGTGTACAACATCATGTACCTGAGATACACTGGTTGGAGATGCACTGGTCGATGATGTGCATGTTCTGACATGTCGGCCTGCACTCTGTGCCTTTGGAGCCAGGGTTGGCGTAACAACTGAAGAAGAAGAACGGCGGTATACACATGGCAAAGCGACCTGCAAAGAGTACGAATCAGAGATAAAGTAAGTATCGTGTAGAGACAATCAGAACCTTTTAGGTACTTGGGCATCAGGTCAACCACAAGCTATGATATTTAGACGTAATAGATTAAATTGTTACAGATTCTTATTACAACATTTTAAACAAGCATACACACAACTACAGTTCGTAGCTTGGGAAGCTTTCGAGACGCACTCTGCCTCTTTGTCCATTAGATGTCGCCTTGGAGTTATTGGAGTTTTGGAGTTGGAGATTTGTTATTGTTTTAAAATTCATCTGAATGACAATGAATTAGACAGTAACGCCTACCCTCCCGATTGGGAAGTCCTTTCACAGCCGTGTTCTCCGTTGGTTGGACTGAGGAATCATAGCACTCCATTACACCATCCTGGCAATAGCTGGGGAAAGGATCGAGTCAAGGGAGTGTTAACTCACATGGATGACATTTCGTGTCATCTAAGTAGTTCTTAATTCTGAACATGTCAAAGATCTCCAGAAGGAAGTTTCTTAACTCTCCCCATGAGTAACATCTTCATATTCATTTCTCAATGGCAACGACCTACTATTTTACTTACCATGTTGATCCCTTCCTATGGATGGCTTCATTCGGCCTGTAGAGTTCTCCGTGGTGGTAACAGGGGCACTCCGACGGGAGCACACAGTTGTCATCTTCGTCAAGGTACAGTCCTGAAGCCAGAACAAATAGCTGAAATCTTCTTCTAACTTATGAATCCAGTATCTCTTTGAACTGGTCAGGGACAGTACTTTCTCTGACGCCTCACCATTCACTAAATGCATACATAAAACATTCTCTGGTAAATAGTATCAACCGTTACGATACTACCTTCATGAATCATGTAGTTTATTATTTGTTCATGACACACCATAATAATCTACCTTGTGGTTCTGCTTTTAGGTACTGCTCGGTCTTTAGCTTCGATAGATCTCTTGGCAGCTCTAGATATTCCTGAAAACTTTTTGTGATGATGTTATAGAGATGCTGTGATGGTTTAAGATAGAACATTTTGGTGCCGTACCTTGTGGACAGTTGCAGCCCTCCACACACTCGTCGTCACAGCCCTGGATGGGGTCCGACAGCGACCTGCAGGTGGCCCTGCAGGAGGATCCGCACTGCTGCAGCTCCTGTCCGCCACTGCACTCAACAGCTGCAATAGGGTGAGGAACAACCTTAACACTTTACACAACATGGTGTGAGAATGAACGTATATTTACTTGTGAATGGTGCTGAGTGATGTAATATAATCCACAGACATTACGACAAGGATACTTTACTCTTCAATCTATCGTATGAGCGTCATATATGAAGGCCTTGAAATAATCATGAAATTGCAAGAAAGAATTGGTTACGGATATCGGTAATACCCACTTTCCGCCAGGACGGCGCAATGGCAGCGCGCTCTCTGCGACCTAAAATTTGGCGTCTGGCGCAACAAATTGCAAAGACAAGATGCGTATACGTTTGTTTGTTTTTCAATTTGTGTGTTTTGTTATTGTCTTTTTTCAGTTATACTTTAACAGTTTGTATGATATATCCGGTATTAAATTGAAGGTTACAAAAAACCGGTTTAGGTCGCAGGGAGAGCACAGCGCGATCCCCGTCTAGTGGAGCCTAACCTATACATGTAGCTAACGTTGAATTTTATGCTTAAATGGGAATTTGATTAAATATATTTCCCAGTTATTGCTGCATACCATCGTTGTGTATACTTACGGCATAGTTCCGGGGACCTCCATTCCACGGGGGCGTGGTTCCTCGCACAGACCCGGGCGTAGTTAGCGATAGCTGAGCAGAGACATCTCTCTCCCAACTCACACTCACACACATCAAATAGGCACTCCTATTGGGTGAAACAATATGCCATGTATAGTTGATACACATATAACATTATAATGCCTATTCCAGATATGATGACCCTAGGAATGATTTTAAACAAATGAATAGGTTTGGAGGGTTTTATAAGATAACCGCGTTAATGATGTCAAAAGAAGTAAGAACATGGGGAAGATGTGCTTAAAATCAGATATAGATAATTTGTTTTACAGAGAGGAATTATTTACCTTGAAATACGGTTCTGGCCTCACAACACGATGGCAGACAGCAAAGAGGGGACTGTTGATGACACCGCACATGGAGTTGGCATAGTCAGCTGGAGGGAAGACATTGAGTTAATCGAATTTCAATATACATATCTTATGTAACTGCAAAGAAGAGGAAGTTTACATAGAGTTAGTTGAATGCAAACAAGATCGCTATGTGATCCATTCAACAACGTTTTCTGGTTGTTTGCGTAGCATGAGTTAATGCAACCAAACATACAGTTCTCGTATGTTTGCAACAAGTTGCTTGAATTCAAAATCAATGGGTCGATACAGAAACATGATTATATTAATTTACGATACTTTTGAGCATTTATAGCCATTGATATTTGGTAGTATTCAATTATACCTCTCTGGGTATTAACGGCACAGGCCTCCAAGATTTGATCCCTGGGCACGTCTAAGCAGTCTGCGTTCGCCTTCCAGCTGTTGCCGAAGGCTGCCACGGACGTCTCGGGGAGACCCTTCACCGTGAAGTCGTCCAGTTGGTTCCCGTTAAAGTTTCCACAAAGTCCGCATGTTTTGCCCTAAAACGCAGAAATCAGTTGTTCCAGTATCGTGGTTCGCAGACCAACAAAAAATAACAACACAAAGTATGATCTGCTACATCTACCTAGAAGATCACCAACATGTATGACACCTTTGATATGCATTTAACAGTGCACATCAGAGTGCCATATACAGGTTGGTGTGTTTGATGTCACTTCTCTGGCAGCTCCAACATCAACAATTTGCTCAAAATGTCCACATGGCCAACAAAAAACAATCTAGAACCTGAATTGTATTCACAGATTTAGCACAACATAACATCTATATAAAACCTGCAAAGCTCTTTTCTCCCTAAAGGACAGCTGTGTGCTGTCCATTGCACAATATTAGCCTTTGTGACCTTCAACGACTCACTATTCGTTCATAGCTTAAGCTAACCCATAGATAACTGGACAAGTTGAAAAACGCTGTTTATTCGTACCTTGAAGTCCGGACTGACGGTGACGTACATACGAGTCTCGCCGTCCCATTCGACGATCAGGCCGATGGATGACGTCAACGTTACGAACATGGACGATGATCGGTGGATGATAATATCATCTACAGTAAAACATCAACATTGAATGTCTTAAATCCAGCCTCCCATTTGACGATTTGATGTAATAATCAATGGACGTATCTTAATATATATAGGACGGTTTTGCCTTTCTGGTCCTCATCATCTCAACGCTTGTACACACACACATAGATGCACACACACACACACCGTGGCACACACACACACATAGATGCACACACACACACCGTGGCACACACACACACATAGATTTTGCCTTTCTGGTCCTCATCATCTCAACGCTTGTACACACACACATAGATGCACACACACACACACCGTGGCACACACACACACATAGATGCACACACACACACCGTGGCACACACACACACATAGATGCACACATAGACAAACACAGACACACAAATACACACACACACACACACATGCACAAACATATATGGACATACACACACGCACGCACACTGTCACGCTCACCTTGCACGTACGGCAGTGTCACCCCGACGTTTGCCACGCTGACGGCCCCTCCCTGGTGAAAGGTCACCATGACGTCCTTCCCGGAGGACTTCAGGACGATGGTGCCAGTCTTGGTGCAGGTGACTGCCGAGTCCAGGCCACAGGGGAGGTTCTCCGTGTAGACAGAGAAAAGTCCACTGCCACAGTCCTGCAGAGGTGTTAGCGTTAGTGTGAAGATATTAGCCGCTTGCCCGTCAAGACATTCATGGTCATGTTACCATTTCCATAACTTAGACGCCATTCAGTTTGTTATCATGATACTTACCTTGATTGTTCTTCTTCTGTACATGATAAAGCTTAGTCATTTCAGTTATTTGTCATCTGGTCAATTTATTTTCTAAACCCTCACCATACGATACCCGAATTATGTCCCATTATTTTGTGTTGACCTCTCCCAACCACCTTTAAGTTCACCATATATCATTTATGTATATTTCTTTGTCCACCAATTGTTTTAATCTTTACTCGACTGTATTAATGTCAATGGACTCCAGGAAGACTAGTGTAACATCATTGTAAAATTAATAGAGATCTGAATCAAACAGACAAACATGGAAGGCATCTACCAGTGGACTGTTCTTATCTATCGTTGACCTATACTTGATAATTGTGTGCCTACTGCCTACCTTTGCCAGGACGTACTGACAGTCACCCATAAACGTGTGCCTACCTTTGCCAGAACGTACTGACAGTCGCCCATAAACGTGTGCCTACCTTTGCCAGAACGTACTGACAGTCACCCATAAACGTGTGCCTACCTTTGCCAGGACGTACTGACAGTCACCCATAAACGTGTGCCTACCTTTGCCAGAACGTACTGACAGTCACCCATAAACGTGTGCCTACCTTTGCCAGGACGTACTGACAGTCACCCATAAACGTGAACCTCCGCCCGTCAAACGACACGTAGTGGGGGTCACCGGTGGCCGAGCAAGTAGCTGGGGGTGAAACATTCAGGATTTATTGTATACGCGTACTGTCGAGAACTTTGGAATGGGTAGCCTTGAAGTTGCACAGCCATTTGTTCATCCGATGTGTGAGAGAAGTTATGTTATCAAAGGCTGCTGAACCATTTGTGTTTGGTCAGACAATAGAATAAAAGAAGCCAAAATCGAAATATAAAGAAAAGTACGACACAAAGAATGTTGTTTTTGAACATATGGGAAAACACTTACCTGGGCAATCAAGTTCCGTGCATGTCCACTTTCCTCCTTCACAGTAGCTGCAATGAACAAAACAGTATCTTACTGTAAGCAAATTCCACCGTGTCAGTACATAATGTACCGAGTAGGACAAGAATGGTCGCCAGCGATATGGTTTGAAATGCAAAATGCTTTAAGACCAAGACAGAAACTTATACGCTCTTAAAAGAGTGTTTCAAATGGATAGCCGCGTCTTTACTTTGGTATAACCCATAGGTTTATGATTTCGCTACTGCCTTCTGTGATGATCTCCATACTGAACAGTCCCAGTTACCATTGGTTGCATCCCTGCCGCGTGGTTTGCCCCGGTTGGTACTCCCGCCCGTTGTGCAGGCAGGTGCAGTTGGTCTCTGGTACGCATTCGTTCCCATGATGCACCGTGCCTGTTGGACAGAAGCAGCCGTCGACGCAGTGTTCTGCGCATGCGTAGCTGGAGTCGAGGTTGCGGCAGGTACGCGGGCAGGCCGTGCCGCATTCTTCATACATCTTTCCGGCTGGGCACTCGTGCCCTGGGCGGAGAAAGGTAACGCGTTAACGTGAAATGTGAATTAGATATCATAGAATGAACTAAATACTTGTCCATACCATGAAAGTCATTCATCTGCTAGAAAGAATCTCTTCTATTTACCTTTGAAGAATCTATGATACAAGGTGTAGCGATGTGCTTTGCTTTATTAGGGCCTTATAACATTGGCCGTGAGATAAAACTATGAAAGCAGACGGAGGATTGACTTACAGCAGAAGTCCTGGCTTCTCCAAGACAAGACCACCTCGCTGTGTGCGCATGCGCGAGAGTACTGGGTGAGCGCGCCACACAAGCACTCGTCACGTGACTCGTACGCACAGCTGCACAGGTCTGACACGCATGCGTGGACATACGGCGTAGGGTCCATGGCGTTTCGGCATGGTCTGAAGTCGGCGCTCTCCGATAGAACACTGCAGATCTCGAACAGTTCCTGGAAAAGGAGTTGGAATATTGATTAGAATTTTGTCTCGTACCTAGTCTCGTGCTCTGCCGAGATGTACTGCAAGAAAATTTGGAGGTATGTACCTATACCTTTAAAAACTGTCACTGTTAGAAGAATATTGTAGTAACTGTATTTATACGTGCCTGATGAACCTCTTCAACAATGATTAGAACTTGATTTATCTGATCACGTATCCAGTTCATCACAAGACAATAACAAATCCTTGACGAAATCATAGATATTTACTAAACGATAACTACTAGAACTAGACGAACATAATGCAGTGTTAGAAGAGACAAACCTGCAGTTCGTCCCTTGGTATTTCAGCGCATGTTCCGGGCGTGTCAAATGGGACAAACGGGCAGGTTTCGTCCGCTCCCGTCATCCTCCAGTTGTTACCGAACTCCATGGTGTTGTGCAGCAGTTCTCCTGGACGGTTTCAAAGAAGCATAGAAATGTCAAGATACATGTCTTTCCCTCTTGTCATGATAAGAGTCCATTAGCTTCGTACATTTATATATTACAGGTATTATAAACTTACATATTAAGTATGTAACATATCATATTCAATTTTCATTTGGATTTATCATATATAGATCATAAAATAGGGGTTCGTTAACGCCGTATTACCTCGCATTATGGACAAAACAAACGAGAACCAAAACTTTTCCTTACCTGATCTTGATCTATAGTCATCAGCATCTATCCCATTGAAGTTTCCGCAGAGCCCGCACGTCTTGTTGTGGTGGTCAGCGTCCAGTTCCACGTACACGCTCCCGTGACCGTCCCAGGACACCATCACACCGATCGCGCTGTACAGCCGGACATACGCCCCTGTTGACTCCACGTTGATGCCCTGGTACGAGTACGGCAACGACACCCTGAAACAGGCGATGGAGACGATTGATTAGGCCTACGTCACATTGCCTACCCGGGGCCCGGGCATGGAGCTGGTTCTACGCGCTTTGAATGCATACAATTGGTTCACGTCACCAGCAAGTTTATGGCCAATTGATAGGCACACAAGTCATGCTGTTCAATTTTTTAAAAATGGTTTTTGTTGTCTTTCATATCGTACTTTTCGTTCCCCAAACTGCCCGGCCGGGTCCCTTAGTAGTCTTTCACACAAATATAGTAACCAACCCTAAAGACTTGAACACAATACAGTATAGATAGCAAAAGGCGACATTATGCGTTATGAGATGATATTGCATTCTCATTGAGGATTATTACGTACCTTTTGTCATTAACGGTGACATGGTGTCCATCTTTATGCTGTATGGTGACGTCAGTGTCCCTGATGCGTAAGTCGATTCTCAGAGTACATCTGTCCACTGTGCACTCGCCATCCTCACGTACCTGGTACATGGGGTGCAACACGCCAGTTAAACAAGCACATCACCAAGATGCCTCACATGTTCAGGGTCTGATGTCTGTTAAGATTCCTACATTTCGGTTTGTGGTGTTAGATGACACGGAACGTCTCAACCAGATAGTTCATCTGATGATTTAGGTAAGATGTCACTGGTCATATCTTCCATCAACGGAAGACATAATCAAACGTAGCATACGTTTCAGAATAACGGATGCTAGGGGACAACTCTATCTATCATAGTGCACATCCCTAGTCCTAAGTCTTACCATGACGTTGAAGTTATAATCGATGCAGTCCCCGGCCAGGAGGTAGCTACAGTCGGCGTGAGCGGGGAAGTCGAAGTACCGCCCGTCAAACGTCAGGAAGTGCCTGCCGCTCCAGGCCGAGCACACGCGCCCGGGGTGGGTGGAGGCCGCTATGGAACATAGCAGCCATTTAGAATTAGAAAGTCACAGTGAGAGTAAGTGCATTATTTGGATCCGTCAAGTGAACATTTTAAGAGAAGCAACATGAGCACATTTTACATACATGTATAGAACATTCACTGACAGGAAATATTAACAAACCCGTGGAATTGTCGAATTCTATACACAGCTATGTTGGCATGAAGGTTCAACATATATTTTATAGTATTGGTTATTAACATTATCATTATCATCTTGACTGCATTCTAACAGAAAGGGTTAGATGAAGTTATGCTGTTAAACGACCACTGACACCTAATCTTACCTCCAAATTGTTGCATGGCGTCATTTTCGAACAAGCCTGTAACAAAAAATGTACAGTACACGGTAAGACTTTCAATGATAATCATATGATGAGTGACACACTAAATGCAATACGTTTTGATAACATGTCACAAATGATTTCAACAAGAAACATAAAATAAGTATGTCTTACTGTATTGGCATCTGGTCCCTCCGTAATGTTGCACGCATGCGCACTGATTAGGTGCTATACATGTCCCTCCGTGAAGGCAGGGTTCGTCACATGATGCTGTTGGGGTGGAACAAATTACGTATCAAAAAGGAAAAGAATCGTAAAGGAAAACTACAATATCTTAAGACAAGTAATGCCTCTCAAGTTTTGATGTCTATCAGACGTCTTCCTCAGAGCTTCTGACTTGAATGTTGCTTCTCGGCTCTATATGTAGCCGAAGAAGTTAATCCCAGTGATGAACCGGGACGAGGGTAATACCAACTTAGCCACGTTTAGCATTGTCTTCTCGCCGCAAAAGCGCCACCTACATCGGCTACATATAGCGGCCAGAAGCAGAACTGCAGTTAGAAGTTCAGAGGAAGATGTCTGACAGACATCGAAACGCAAGATGGTGAGAGACGTTATGGGCTCTGTAAAAAGAATATCCTATGTCCTAACTCCAATATCCTATGTCCTACCATCCTGATGAAATTATTTTCCGCAACAACTTGTCTTAGAAACAAATAGTCAAATTCATAGGCTGGTTTGGCTTGCTGTTCCATTTCTTGGCTTTCATCTTCCCAAATTAAACAGTTATGATTTCTAATAATGATTTACAGATATGACAGAATAGACATATATGTCCAAAGGACTCACGAGTTTCACAAGTCTTGCCGGCCCATCCGTCCATGCAGCTGCACTGTTCAGGGGCCACACAGAGGCCTCCGTTCTGGCACCCATTCGTGCAGACAGCTGGAGTAGTAATGTTCATATATATGTACATTGTACCGTGTACACTTATCGTGCAATTAAGTTCTTCTTTATCACGTCTAGTCACAAACTATTACGAATGAATCCTTGCAATCTACATTATAATGTTGTCCCAAACCAGACCACCAGATTTAATTAAAACTTAAGGTATTTGTCGATAAGTAACACTGATTTTCTTTCGTGTCACTGATCATTGATAGCAAACCTTTTATAAATGAACCTCTACCCACGACACTCTAACTTAATTAAAGTTATCAGGGTCGTCAAACTGGTGATATCGATTCACGGCAGCACGTCACCGGAACGTACTGCGCCTGCGCGAACCCTGGTGGTTTGGGGCTTGGTTTGGTCAACGTTGCATTGAAATCCCGCTTGTTGCACAATATATGTTAGAGGCATGGTTTCATGTAAAACGTACACGGAGTTTTACCCTTATATACGCACACACTTTCTTAAATGCGGCCCTTTAGTAAACCGGTAGTTTAGCATGTCTATACTTTTCGCGCAGGCGCAGTACGTTCCGGTGACGTGCTATTCACGGCATAGTCGCCCTATCGTTGCTTGGTTATCTATTGGGCGTCTCAGCTTATGACGTGTCATGACGTCAACACCGACGTCACTTCCGGCTACCGTGGTCGCACGACCTTGCACACCCTATCGTTATTGCTCTGCAAACAGTCTCGCCCAAGAGTGGTAAAAATCTGTCCAGTCTACTAAGATACCATAACGACATTTTAAAAGATTCTTAAACAATGACGTTTTCCGTCCATGATTAATAGGTGTTTGACAAAGTTGTAAACTTACGGGTTGCACAGTGGTTTCCTTTGTACCCAGGTGGACACGTGCACACGTTAGGCTGTGTACAGGCGCCCCCGTTCTCACAAGGAGGGGAGCAAACAGCTGCAAAAGGTCAAAGGAAGCACTTAAAGTTAAAGCACTAAGAAACTAAGGTGTCTGCCTCGAGTACCTCATTCACATTATATATTATTGTATATGTACATGACCTTCAGTTGTACGCATAGAAACGACAAGTCTGAAACTACCGGAAAAGAGCTCTTAAAGAGGATGAATTGCGAAGGCTACTCCAAATGATTGACATTCTGTTTTTATCGTTTGTACTCCAACCAACGTAAGTCACGGTTCTACAATCAGTTTGTGCATATGATATAGGAGACTACGCTTGCGTCAAGACTAGTGAATAGATATCTATATCTGCTCACAGCTACAGCTGGTAGCAGCTGGTTATATGATACATGTATATTGCACTGAACAACCTGTCACACCTAAGTGTTAGCTTCAAGTGTTAACTATTGAGGATGCCGTCGCAGTAGTAGTACTTGGTGGCAATGAGCTCCACTCTACAATAGTTCTAAAGAACATCTCTGGGTTGAGAACTCTGGTACTTGAAGGGATGACTATTTCCTGTTCTTTCTTCAAGTAAATCCATTAAGATGTTGTACCTGTTTGACACCGATCTCCCTTGTAGCCGCTGGGACATTCACATTGGTAGGGGGCTGTGCAAACACCTCCATTCATACACTCCGGGTTACACAGGGCTGCCAGGAGAAATACATCACACAATAAATCATAACACGGGTAATAAACATTTACTATCAAGGTTTGTACGTTCCACGACCCCCTACAATGATACACTTATTGAATCTCATTTATTTTATTTCATTGTTACCACATTCGGCTGATGCAATAATTTGATTTTTGTTCTCTTCAAATGGTACGAAATTAACGGACTGTAAATAAACTATACGATTATATTGGGACAATAAATCTACAACACAATGGCGACCACTTGGATCATATATAAACCATTGTTCTTGATGTTGCTGAGTGCGCGCGTGACTCACCATTTTCGCAGGTGTATCCATGGTAACCCTCGTGACACAGACACGTGTTCGCGCCGATACAGTCACCGTTCACACAGCTCGGCATGCACAGCACTGAAATCAAGTCATTTCTAGTTAGTTCACGTCTTCTTGTACTCTCCAAGCAGGGGTTCGGCCTCAGACTGTTTTTTTGACGTGTTTAGTCGTTTTTATTTTGTGCTGCTTTCCTAGTAAAAAAAAGTGCAAAATAGAAATCCCTATAAAAATGCCTATAAACGCGTCCAAAAAAGCTGGAGCCGAACTTCTGCTTGGAGAGAAGGCTTATTACACACAGATTTGATCTTTAGATTTAGATAGATCTCTAGAGTGCCTTTGTAAAATAAAATTACGGAGCTATCAGCAGTCGTTTTCTTCAGCGCGCTTTGTCACCAGCTAAACTTTTTGAATAATAATCTTTATTGTATGTTGAACACCATACCCGTAGGCTAAATGTACAAATGACCAAATGGATGAAAAGGAAAAAAAAAACCAAACTAAACTAAACTAAAGACATCATCAACCACTACTTACGCACCATCTTTTAGTTGTTTGGTCAACTGTCGTTCCTCCCTTTCCTCCTGTTCATCTACATGTGCTGGCTCCGGACGAAAGGGACCCCATTCTTGCTTTTCTTCTACTGGCTGGGGAAGGAAGTTGCCCCACTCAGACCTGGGCACAGAGAAGAATGGCTTACGTAAGTGGTGGTTTAAAGTGGTGGTCCAACGTAACGGTGGTTATTATTTTTGTAGTACTTTGGTTGAACATCATAGTTAAAGAAACCATGGGCGGATTGCCATGATCTTCATGTATCAAAGAAACGGTTAGGTCTCGACAACCTTACGACTTTCTTTGATGCTGAATCTCACGGAGTCCATACCGTTTGGTGCCTTGTTGCTCGGGAAGGAGTAATATTTTCTGGTTCTCGACTTATGTTCGATATTCCAAGTGCATGGGACTGTAATTGCAGCAATTATACTCTCGGTTAAAATGTGCATTTAGATCTTACATCAGATACTATAACTTAAGTATTGTGTAGGCCCCCATTCATTCTTCTGTCATGTTATTTCATGTTAATCCAATATGATTTGAAGTACATTCCCTCTTTGGGTGCACTTGGTACATTAGAAAACTACCATCAATCGGGTAGATTCTAACATATCTTTTGTGATGCAAATTTTCTTTTTTACTGTTCTTCCTTATCTATTACCATCTTCTGACGTACGACAAAAATTCTACTTATGTCTGTGCTATCAACTTGCAAACACCATAAAGCGACGCAAATAAAGTTTACGCGTGGTTTTAAGACCGTGTTCCAAGGTGACCGTGGTTGAGAGGGAAGTCTTGATTTATTCCCTGTTTGTCCACGTTGATACCATCTATTTCTATGCCCAATCCATTACGTTACATGAGACACGTGCACGCCACAATTAGATCTGGAGACGTGATGTCCAGGGTCTATGATAAAGCCGCATTTTTTGGTTGCCATGGTTTTAAGGGACGCTACGTCAGAGCCAAGCTTTTGTCCTTCTCGAGTGGCAACTTATTTTTAGGGAGGGTTCCAAAGTCTCACCTGCGGTCAAACACTATAAACCGCAGGTCGGGCAGAGTTCAATGATCGTTTCCTGGTGAAAAGTCCACTTATGTCCTGGCATCCTATTGGACGGGCTTCCTTACGCACAGAATTTTTGTATAACGCCATTCTAGCTAGGCTAACGTCACATTTCCAAACCAGGGCCCGACCGGGCTGTTTGTGGAAACGAAAAATAGAAATGTACGCGTAAAAGTATACACAAATAATGCTCACGACTACTCTCTTTACGTCTTTGGTGTCTTTTATATCATCCTTTTCGTTCCCGAAAGCTGCCCGGCCGGGCCCCGGTTTGGAAATGTGACGTAGGTCTTGATAATCGCACGCAGTAATAATTCCAGACCCATTTAGTGATGAAACTCCATAAGAAAAAGTATTCACCAATCAAATAGCTTTTCAACGATAGATATTTTCAGATTGGGTGAATCTTAATTAACGTCAGTAGCACAGACTGGTTGATTGCGCGAGCTTCAACGAAATCGCATGCATACAAAAATTTTGCTTACATATAACATTTCTTTCTGCTTGCTCTAGATAAGCTTACTGTGTACAAATAGGCAAATATATCAATGAATTTTTATACCTTAGATCCAATAGTGTAAGCGACATGCTAGACTCAACATTTTAACTTATTCATATCTGTAGATATTCATATATATAGACAATGCATTTGTATACACTAAGTCTTGTCTTTTTATATGTAGTTGCAGTAGACCTTACGACAGTCGCTGTACTTCAGTCAATAAAGATTTCGTATAACTCCGTAGTTAAGGATAATGTAGATGATACTTACGGAGTATCCACTGGTAGGGCTCTCTTCGCCACATGGTGGTTGTTTTCTCGACTGGAGGACCTCCAAAGACTGGCAAAGCCACAGCCATCTGAGTCAGAAACAAACAATCATTCAGTTTGCACGTATAGTAATACATATATTACGTTGATCAATAGATAAATGAAAACAGCTTCAAATAGTCTCATACATAGTCTCAAAACTCAAATCATCACTTTCCCGCAAAGAACATTTTCCATAACAACTACGCAAAGAATTGTTCACGACTTACCAGCAGTTTTGGCCAACAATAGTGTGCCGAGGAAGATCAGGGCACATGACAGCGCTGCCCTTGTTCTGAAATAAGATGGATACACCATCGTTACGAAAAGATGCTCCCAGTGATCAAAAATGAAGACGAAAACATTCAATTTTAATATATTAGCGATGTACTCTTAATGCCACGTCTGTGGAATGTAGACCATACATAGATTTTACAACGAGATACTACGGCTATAAAGCCATCGGATGTTTCAGGTCACACAAACTGGAATATGACGACAGATTTCTACCTTTTTCTTTCAGAGTAGTAGGTAATCACGAGGAAGCTTGCCCCATAAAAATATAGTTATAGGAAGATCGTTTGCATACATCGCGTTATTCCACGTTGATTTGATAATATGGATGACATTTTCTGGGAATTCGAACCCCCAAACTGATGCAAGCTTGCGACTGAACAAAAAAAGTTTGACCAAAACAAGTTGCATTTATTATAAAGTCTAAGGAGTCAGGAAAGTTGAACAAATGACCAAACACAAGAGCATTAAATACCAAACAATATATTCTTCATTTTTGTTTTCATATGTTCTTTTTTGGCATTGGAATTGCCGTTGACATTAGTATATCTTCTTCGATTGATACATTTTCAAACCACGTCATATATTTGCTAATTTTGCAGCTTCTTTGTACGATTTAAAGCATGACTGGAAACTTTTTCTACTTTTTTTCGGAAGCGGCCGAAAATTAATGCATATGCGCGCGGATGTCATGCATGTAATCAAATCAACATGGCCTTATATCATTACCATAACTGTGACATGAAATGGGAACATGAAGATACTGTCTGGGAGAAGTGCATAACTATATATCTTGCGATGCCTCAGAGAACGTTCCGGACCCTTGTCTTCATCGCTTAGACTATGTATCTAAGGTCAAGGCCAATGTAACCGCAAAATTCGTTTTTTATGACTTTTCTTTAATCCATCTGACAAATAAGCAAGAAATTGTGAAGAAAAAAATCAGCTCGGTGGAGGTTATTATGTCGTAAAATTCTTGGCCGGCTCATAGAAACCACAGCTTATATATGGACTGTAACTAAACCTTCATCAAGCATATTTGAGTCAAAACGGCAATATGGTTGTATGGGAACTCAGCTTCCTTCTCTTGAATTATAGATGATGTAGGTAGATACCACATTGTTCAAGATTTCAAAAAATTTCTTCAAATAAATCTGGACCATCATCCTTCCTCTGTCAAAATATATAGCTTTCTCTCTATATGTGGTATCTCACTGACTTGGGGCACCGGTGCGGCACTGCGGGGTTCGCTCACTGCGGCACTGCGGGGTTCGCTCACTGCGGCACTGTTGTGTTATTTTCGCCGATTTTATATAATTTAGATATTGCATAATACGTTCAAGTATGACTTGGAAGACAACAAAATAAGCGAGACGTAAGGAAATTCGTTCTTTACCTCCCCGCAGTGCCTCACCGGTACCCCAAATCCAGTGAGATAGCACCTTATCGCATGACGTACCCTGCTATCAGACAGTATGTTTTCCTTACCAGACAGATAAGGGATATATCTACTCAAACCAGGAGAACTACTGTTATGTTTACAAACGTGGTCGATTGATACATATGACAACGTGTCTGTGCCTCCGTTTCCACAGTGTTTTTAAAAACAGAGGGGCAATTGGTAGTATCAGCAGATAGCAACTTTGTGTACGTGTAGTCCGTATCTTAGAAACGACATTCCCTAACATACTTTAATTCGCTGTTTCCCTTTTCTGTTTTGGAGAGTCTTAATAAAACATGGGTTTGTGAAGTGTATAATTACCACCAGCTTGAAATACTTCGCAACATTTGATGTCACATTGAGATACATGTAAACCGAAATAGCTGCAACAATACGCCATTGTAAAGGTGATATCTCACTGCACTTGGGGCACCGGTGTAGCACTGCGGGGTTCGTTCACTGCGCCATCGTTGCGTTATTTTCGCCGATTTCAGATATTGCGTCATACGTAAAAGTATGACTTAGAAGACAAAAAATACACCAAAACGAAAGAAAATTCGTTATCTCTAAAATTCGTTTAGTAATCTTTTGAATCCCGCAGTGCCGCACCGGTGCCCCAAGTGTAGTGATATAACACCTCAAAGAAGACTGGCGAGTCAAGGAGTAGACGACCCCTAGCCTCTCAGTATTGCTTATTTCACACGGAAATCGAATTAGCAGGAATCAAGCCGAACCAGCCAGAATGAAGTATTTGCAAACTTTGTGTCACATTCGGGGCCATTCGGGTGGGAATTCTAAATGGGCCTTATATAAATCCCCTTCACACGAGAAGGAATGAGCCGGAATGCCGTCAGAATGAAAATTCTTGTCTATTCCTGTGAATTCGTAGTGCATTCTAGACATTCTTACGGTATTCGAAATATTCTTTCGGCCACATTCTGACAGGATTCGAGGTGGCTTGCCGTTTCGGTTCTCCATCGAATGAAATAAGAATGTTTCGAATAATGTTAGAATGCCGTAGAATGCGGTCAAACTGTGCAGTCAGAATAGTGAGAATACATTAAGAATCCACTACGAATGCCTTTCGATATTTCTCCAATTCGAATGCACCTCGACAGTTTTTAACATGTCAAAAACTTTCGAGCCAGCCAAAAGAACGGGGACGAATATCTCGAATGCAGTAAGAATGTTTAGAATACAGTACGAATTGCGAGGAATTGCCACGAATAGAAAAAAATTCATTCGGACGGCATTCCGGCTCATTCGTGCTCTCGTGTGAAGGGGGCTTAAGGCCATGGATGATATCCTCTGTGAAACCCAAAATCAATGCGAGCATGTGAACGAGAGAATACTATACCGAACAGTAGCTCCTTTATGTTTGTGCTTTCACATATTCTATGACCTTGAAATTGACCTTGCCATTCTATGACATTAGTAGACGCTTTCCTAAGTGCCGTTAGCCTAAGACCATGTTGTCTAGGTACTAAGTCGGTAGTTAGGCTATCGTAACATGGCAGTACAAATCAGCATACTATCCCTGACTGACATGCTACAGCTATAAGCGAACTAAAGGATGACCGGCCAGCATAGTTTGATCTCCCGTTAAATTGAGTCATTCAATGTCAAATCTAATGGCTATTCCACGCACAGAATAAGCACAGTCGTAGGAGAGCAAAAAGCTACACTGATGTGTCATATCAAAAACGCCTTATGGTAATCGGATCACCCCACCATTAGTGGCTAAGTTAGGAAATCCCTTGAGAACGCCGTTGAAGGCGATAATCCGTTGCCTTTATGTTCGTTGACATATCACAATTGAAAAAATAGCCGTTCTCAACATAAACTTCCTAATTGTGATGAATACTCTCACTGTGTGGCAATGCAAACAACTCAATTATTATAACTAATATCTTGATCAATTCTTGAAGGAAGTAGAGAAAATATTCCTATTTGTCACGCAAGTGCTGACTCGAACATACAACATTGTAGATGAGTGTACAGGCGGGATCTAACATTGAAATTACTCAAACTCCAAACATTTATCTCCAATAAACTTCATTTAGTTCGCATGGTTTAGTTTTCTCCTCGCTGCTTTGAACAGGACCGGATGCGCTTTTGTGCAAAGTAACCATTTTATAACCACTTTTTCACGTTGAGTTATTGCTCGGTCACATGTGCACTGCACTTACATCGTAAAATCACCGTACAAAGTAAATCATCCCCG
>NC_049986.1:12072503-12107863 GCF_000003815.2 Branchiostoma floridae | reverse complement strand
GCATTCTTGGGAAAATTCAGCTACTTATTTACGGAAAAAGTTACGTATCTTAGATCCTTGTCAGTGGTTGGTTCTGTCACAACTAGCTTAGAAATTCCACAGCACCAAAATCGTACGGAGAACTACGTCGAATGTGAACGCGCCGTAAATTTGTTCCGAAAGAAGACTTGACCCCAAACGTTGACTTAAGACCATCTCAAGTAACGTACTGTTAAGTCTTCAGGGATGACGAAAAGTGACCATACAGGTGTTGTGGTCAACACGTTAAGGAAACACCGAACGAGGTCAAGCTGGCTTGATTATGTTTATCTATTTGGAGATGACAGGCCGTGTCCACACATGTGATGAACACAGCGGAACGGTGGGAAAGTGTATATTCACACCCAAATAAACAAGACTGTAGGATAAGATGCCTCTATACAGATAAAAAAAATCGTTGCGCTGTAACCAAAGCTATGGGAAAACAATGCAGTCTGTTGACCGCACCAACTGTAGTAACAGTTCGCTTTTCGTACAAAAGTGTTTTCACATCACGCTTTTAAAACGCATGAGAGGTACCGCCATTTTAGTACTTACAACAACGCCATAAACGTGTGCCACTGCTGTTTAAGATGCACTACAATGCTCTAAAAGGTGTTTATCTATTTATTCTCGTTACAGTACTTTCAAAAATCATCTTCTGCAATGTTCTTGCCGTAATTATAAACTTCTCGACATTTTACCTGCGAAGGCCTATGGTTTGTCAATGTTAAAAATGCATAATAGCACACATACACATAGCCCGTGGTTGTTTTTAAAAAAAGAAGTACGGACATTATCAAATATATATCAATACGAATTAACGAGAAAAAGGATATGCTAAACTTACAGTTTGGCTGTCATTCGTACGTCACCCATCGCTGTCCAAAGCCGGAGTGACAAAGCTGGGATTTGTCCGGCGGTACATGTGCGCCAAGTGCGTAGGAATTTTTATAGCTTTGCTCTCTTGAGCGCAGCTGACGTCAGTTTGATCGCGATTTATAATCCCGAGTTGAGTGGGGGGGCAATAAAATATATTAGTTTTTAGCGACGTGTTTGGCTAAGGAACAAGGCAGCAACCTGTGGGCAACTTTTCACGTTGTGCTCTTTGTACCTGGTCTCCAAAAACTCAATTATTTACTGCCGTGATTAGTGGTAAGATTAATGAGGAAATCTAATTAGTTGCTTTTGAAGTCAAGTTAAAGCCTATCTCTAACAGCTATTCACCTGGCTGTCTTTGCAAATTTGTTAGAATTATTGTGAGGCGTGCTGGGTGGCAGCGGTGCTCTCGCGCATAGCAACTCGTCTGGCGTCTTCACAGGAAAGTAGACTTATTGCTGGAAGAGCAAATTACAGAAAATCATTATTCTATCATTTGTCACGTTAAAGAGCTCTAAATGAGAATTTGAACTTGGTGCCCTAGCGTTCACGCCCTTGGTACATGTGTACGTGGGGTCTGGCAGGAAGCAAAGGTTGATCTCTGGTGTCATTAACCTGGCAATGCCAAGGACGACAAAAGAGGATTTACAGAATACATGAATACATAGAGATACTAAAATTATATTAAGGACGTCCCTGTAGATCAACTGACAGCATGCATGCACAGCCTTAGGCCTACGTCACGTTTCCAAACCGGGGCCCGACCGGGCGGCTTTCGGGAACAAAAAGTATGATGAAAAAGACACCAAACTACACAAGACGTAAATAGAATAGTTGTTGGCATTGTTTGTGTAACGGTATTTTTACGTATACATTTTTATTTTTGTATCCACAAACAGCCCGGCCCGACCCGGTTTGGAAATGTGACTTTAGCCTCACAGTTGTCTGTCCTGGTCAAAATTTATTTTAGCTGGTACGTGCGCGGGCTACGTACGTCGTAAGCGACAGTCGCACGACGTACGTAGATATGACCTTGCCCTGAGAAAGGGAACCCTGGTTCAATCCTGGGTAGGGCATCTCGGCTGGGGATCTTTCGGAAGGGACGTGAAATGGGGGTCCCGTGTTCGAGGAAGTGCGTCGCACACGTTAATACCCCTGTCACATTATCCACGATCTTCGGGCGTAAGATCGGCCATATTAAAGATCGATAGAGGGTTGCGCGTATTTTTCACCTGGAAACCGTCCCCGAAACATGAAAGCCATACTTTGTAACTTGTACAACTGTTGTGCAATAAAGTTATTATTATAGGCGAGGCTCGGGCGATTGTCGCAAAATCGACAGGGCAAAATGTGACAGGGGTATAAAGAGGAATGGCTTGCGACCTGTCCCTAAAACGTATACCCTACTACAGAAACAGCAAGGTCAAGGAAACTGCCCTATGTCTATGTGCCACAAATTAAGCACGACCAAATGGACAACAGTAACATAAACACATACAGATTATCTCGGATTAAATAATCGCATCATCTGCGTAATTGCCTAGGTCAGGAGCTGGCCCTTTGGTTCCCACGTGTTGCGCGGTCCATGAGCCAGGGCCCTAGAGTTCTGATAACTTAGGCCTAATTCACTTTTCCATACTAGGGCCCGACCGGCCATATTTCGCGAACGAAAAGTATGATACTAAACTACACAAGACGTAAAGAGAATAGTCTATTTCTATTTCTCGTTTCTACAAACAGCCCGGCCCGGCCCGGTTTGGAAATGTGACGTTAGCGTAAGTTAAACTTGTGTCCTTCACCATTTGATTTTATAACAATCCTGGTGAGCCAAATCATGTGCAAATGAAATTCAGGACTTTAATAGCGTTCATGCTATATCAAAGTTGGTTAGTGGTTCATCCTGATATCATAGATGGTTATTTTGAATCTTTGTCTCGTAATATACTATATATACTACGTTTTGGAGAGATGAAGATTGATCTTGTGACTTCATACAAGTATTTAGGCCTCCACTTAGACGAGCACATGACTTTTAACCCAGCCTCGAGTGTTCTTGCCGAGTCTGCTGGAAGAGCCCTAGGCGGTATTCTGGGTAAAGTTAAGGCTCTGAAAGAACTTGGTTACTACGCTTATACACAACTCTACGAGTCGTGTGTTTGCCCTATTCTTGACTATGTCGCAGGTGTCTGGGGATTTAAGAAATACGACACGTGTTCTGTGGTCCAGAATAGGGCAATACGGTGTTTCTTAGGTGTACACAAATTTGCACCCGTCCTTGCCATAACAGGAGGCATGGGATGGATGCCCCGCGAAATAAGAGGGAAAGGAGCAGTAATCTCCTTGTGGAACAGACTTATCAATATGTCTAATGACAGACTTACCAAAAAAGTCTTTATGTGGGATTTGCAAAACCATGGCCCTTGGAGCAGGGATGTACAGAGAATACTACGTAGTGTTGAGCAAGAACACATTTTCCTAAACAACCTAAGGGCTAATACAAGGCAAATAAAAGAGAAATAGTTTGATATGTACCAAGAAGACTGGGCTTCTGACATGGTTAAAGCCCAAACTTAGAACCTATAGATTATTTAAGGATGCTTACTGTACAGAACATTATGTTACAATGAACCTGTGTAAAAGCCAAAGATCCCTCTGTGCGCAGTTCCGAGCAGGGATATTACCATTGTACATTGAAACCGGGCGGTATCAAGCTATACCTGAGAAAAATAGAATTTGCACAATGTGTAGCCTGGGTGAGGTAGAAAGCGAGGCACACTTTCTTTTCTACTGCCCTTTTTATGACGACTTACGAGAAAGTATCTTTTGCAAAATGTTTGACAAATGTCCAGAGGTCATCTGGGAAAGGGATGAATTCAGAATGAAATGGTTGTTTGAAGAAGGGGTCTCCGAAATTTCTAACTTCATACGAAAAGCTTGGAACAAAAGAAGAAGGCAATTATACACATGAATACACAACCTGTCCACTTATGTACAACTATTACTGTACTATTGCATTTTCCTTATTTTCTGTATAAACTTTGCTCTGTTTAGCTCTGCGAAACCCTTGTTTGATGGTTTTGATTTATGTGATTATGATTTGATATCTGTTCTGTTATCCAATTTATATAATGGTTACCAATTATGTTCCTGTCTACTAATTTGTTTTCCTTATTTTCTGTATAAACTCAGCTCTGTTTAGATCCGTGAAACCTTTGTTTGATGGTTTTGATTTATGTGATTATGATTTGATATCTGGTCTTGTTATCCGATTTGTATAATAGTTACTGATTATGTTCCTGACGTTCTCCTATGTTACAATATCCTATGTTCAACTATAATTTATACTGTGTGTGTCATATAAGTCCACGTGGGCTGGGCGTTCTAACGCATGACACGTTAATAAAATCCATTCATTCATTCATTCATACTATACTACTGTGTTAACATTGATGAGTTGATTCCAAAACTTTGACATCGTTCATAACTGAATCCAGGTAAATCAATTTGCCGATACCAGGCCATGCTCTCACTTGTTATGGCCCTGGCTTATACATCATAAAGGTAGCTGAATGTTGACCCACTCTTATGTGGGTACTTGCTCTTGTTTACCAGGAAATTATTTCTGGTCAATACCAGGTCATGCACTCACCCGTTATGGGCCCTAATTTATATACCAAGGGTTATTTTTGCTGTGTGACCGTGTACCATATTTTGTTGTTTTAATTGGAAAATTAAAGCTGAATGTTGCGCGTGTGTGTGTATGTCTGTATGTATGCGTACACGTGTGTGTGTGTTTGCCTATCTCTCTGTGTGTCAGTCTGTGTCTCCGGATTTTTGACGTCAGCATTACTCGAGAACCTTATTTTAGATCAGGGAGTCTGTGGTTGGAAGGAACGTTTTATGTGAGGCTATAGAGTCGACCTAATGGTTTCTTTTTAATTCCAAAATACACACGTTTCTTCTACACATAAGGGAAGGTGAAGGCAATTTATCTTTTGCATGGACAGACATTAGATTTGTCCACCATCTACTAGTCCGTTTGACACATATCAATAATTGCACTTTTTTAAGGATTGCACATCATTGGATACTCGAAGGTAATTGTAAAGACAAGAGGAAACATTTGAGCATACATCGAGCTGGAATATTTCATTTTGAACACCAAAATCTTTCACGTTGGATACAGCACTGGGCAGCGGTATTGTGATAGTAAAGGGACATTCATTTACAACGCTTCCAAAGCCTGCTCTACAGACTAGCTGTTTACGTAGTAAAGCACTCATGACTTACCGAAGCAGCACTGTCACGCATAGATAATATACATACACTACACACGCACAACCTAAGTCCGCACAGACCGCTTTTGGTTCATAAGTGTACAACAAGTTTTGTGGGTGCCACGGCAAAAACTAGTGAAAGTGTCAAACATATCAGACTCCGCGAGTTATCCAGTATAGCTTGTGCGCTTATACTAGGCACTCGGTGCCGCTTTACTCGATGGACCATAACTATTGTTTTAGAAAGCAAAGATGTGTTCCCTTTAAGAGGTGTTAGTGAGAACGATTTTCAGCACCAACGACAGGGATTTTGCATCGTAAGTGTGGGCATGTTTAGCACTAAGAGCAGAGACAACAGTGTTAGTGTAGACATGTTCAGCACCAAGGACAGGGACAACATGGTTTCCCTACCGTTTTCCGACTGTACTGTAGCGTCTGTGTATGTGTGTGTGTTTGTATATTTGTTTGTGGACAACACTAGCCGAGGTTAGTTGGGATGGATAAAATGGAACTTCCAACCGCTGCAAACACACGTTCATGCAGTCAGTCGCTTTTCGAATAGGTACATGAATGAAACCTTAAAGTCTTGAATAAAGGCATTATTTTTTAGCGAAGGTATGTGTTCGTGGAACTCTGGTTTGGGATTTTAATTGTTTAATAAGATTAAAGACTGATTCTCTTGGAGTCGTAGAGTAAAAGTTAACTCGGCAGACCTTATTAGAAGTCAAGAAGTACATGTAGGACTATTTTTATTAATATTTTGTACTTTTATTTGCATACACACACAAAGGACAATAAGAATACAACTGATAAGGTTATCTGATGATATTGGCAAAACAAATTCTGAAGAAAATTGGCGACTTTGTTCGGAAAATCTAAGTGAAGCAGCAAAGGCCAGCAAACGCTTCTTGAAAAAGCAAGCAGGCTCAAAATGCAGGCACACCCCCATCTTGGGTACATTCGGTCCGTTGCTCTTTAATGACATGTCACGCTACAGTCGCAACTGACCACGTAGGTGTGGTAGTAGGTCTGCCACGTGCCGTCGCTGCAGCCAAGTTCCACCGGAATCGTTTCCGTCATGTCCGGGCCGCAGCACACACACTCCTGCTCATATGAGTTGCTCTCATGATCATAGTGATACCTAGAAACAAACAACACAAATACGCCATGCTAAGAATACGGCTTTGTTTATTTATCTAATTAGTTTGTGGAAGGATTGACATAACAGGTGACTATCACCTTTTCAAGATGTCATCCCGGAGACTCAATGCGTCTAAGACACGCTTTCCAGGTCCCACCAGGGCACTCATTTTAATATTATAATGACATTTAAATGAGCTGAGGTGCGAGTGGAAGGTTGCAATTATGCAGTAGGTGAGGCGATAATGACTGCAAGTTTCCCGCCCATCTGCCCCTCCCGCTATTTGCATTTGTTTGCGCTGATTTCACACCATGTGAGCCGTCCCCCACTGGGTGTCTCCATTTGGAACAGTCCATCCAAACAAAGATGGCGGGCAGTTGATAAAGTCACAGAAGCTAGAAGCAAAGTTGAGGTGAGTCGGTTTTATGTCTTTTCAGTAGTCACCAGGAATTGTCTCTGCATTTTACAGCATTGGTTTTTAATACTTGTAATGATTAGAAGGACAAAAACAGGAGATTACCAAGCTTTGCCACCCAATCAACTTTGCTAACAATGAACTCATGGTGTTGACATAACAAAGGACAGTAGGACCTGGCCATTCATAGTCTCCCTGGTGTGAACAAGGCGAGAATGCAGGGTTAAACCCTGCAAAATACTTTCAGATGGATAGAAATAACTGAATGGTTATTGCCGTTTTCCTCAAAATCGTGTTCATGTGCCGTAAAGTGAAGTGGTAACTCTTTGTGGGCTCTATCACCCCCCTCCCCACCCTTTCCCATAATATTCTACTCGATCCTTTCGTACACCATGCCTCGGCCTTATTATAATACTCTCCAAGCAGAGGTTAGGCTCCAGCTGTTTCTTAACGTTTTTTAGTCGTTTTTATCAGGCTTTCTATTTTTTCATTTTTGTTGTTGTGTCCGGCCTAAAAGCCTGTTAGGTTTTGACACAGCAAGATATAAAAAAAATAGAAAGCCCAATAAAAACGACTAAAAAAACGTTAAAAAAACAGCCGGATCCTAACCTCTGCTTGGAGAGTAATTATAAAGTTATAGTGAGTTGACATGCGATGCCAAAATGACAATTTTTTGTTTCTTTGCAGATGGGAAAGTTAACATCACCTTTCATTAGGTGTCAATATTGCGACCACACAAACATCATCTTTCTTTTCTTTGCCAATTCATGACAAGGTATGTCAACTTTAGGCATTGATATTATTATATAGGGAAAGAATTATAAGTTTGAAAATTTTGTTTGACCTCTGTCCCTATCAACCAAGTCATAAAGTGTGACCTTGCTAGCTTCTGGCTAGGTAATTGTTTCCAAAAAGGGAAAGGGAGTGAATTACTAATTTCATTGCTAGAGTTTCAAAATGCAACACTTTTCTCTGCACAATCTTTATCTATTCAAAGAATATATCTTTGATAACTTTGCAAGGGATAATTAGTAGATCTTGGCATGGATAAAAAATTCAAGGGATCTTTGTCGTCCTTCAAAAGCAGAAGGGAAATTTCTGTATTTCATTTGAAAGTATCATCGTCATATTTGTAAGTACATTGAGCATATCAAAACAAGCATGATCATTCACAAACATGGTCACACCATGACAATTGAAATACATTACATCACATCATTATGGTACAACATTTCAAGAAAATGCAATTGTCAGCAGAAAGCTTAATGTCGAACCAAGAAACAGAAAACACAGAATTACAACACAGCAAGAAATTTTATCCATACACCAACCTTGATTGAAACATTTTTAGTTGGAAGCTGAATTAGAAAAGTCATATGTTATGACTGGACTGTACAAACAGGGTTTAACAAGTTTTCTAAAATTCACACGTCCTGTCAGACAAGTATATAAAACATTATTTGCCCAAACAAACTTTTTACTTTGAATTTGAATACCATTTCTTAATGTATTTTCACTTCCAGCAATAGAGTTCTTTTACAATTGGCTCTATTTTTCTGTGTTGACCAATGCTTGATGCCATGGCTGTGAAAAATAACAAGTATATCAAAATCTTACTCCTGGAAAAAGCATACTTGCACAATCAGCAAGCGAGGTTATATGCTTGCCCGATCAGCACTTTCACTGACTCGGGACAATTGGGCTAGTGGACTTGTCACACCCTGTTAAAAGTTTTACACAACACGATTGAAATGCAATAAACCACAGGGATTGATTGAATAAAGATTGGAAAGAATCAACTTGTTGATCGTACAAAGTCAATGCTTATATTTCACTTGACTAACATCTTTGAAAAGATGTTCAAGTCTACTTAGGTAGAGTACACAGCTGGAAGCCAGGAATGGCCTGGCAGAAATAAAGTTTAACTTCAAGGTAGATGCCTAATAATAGACCCCTTTGACCCACACAAATGGGTTTTGTCATTGGAGGAGAATTTACTCACAAACCATAAACGTCATCCAACCCGTTCGGAAACATAGAACCCGTTCGACTTCCCCGCTTGCAAAAAGAAAAAAAAAACAACACAAAAATGGCCTGTCAGGGCAGAGATTGTTATCAAACACCTGCTTCTTCCGGGTTTGGGGGACACTTTTTCAAACACTTTTACGTTACGGTTTGTGAGTAACATCCCCCTATGACAAAACTAGTTTGTGTGGTTTAAAGGGGTCTATTATTAAAAATCAACTGGATCACATCATGTGAAGATTGACTCCAAAACTTCTCAACAGGTGCTCAGCGTATCTTATCCTCTTTTGTCTAGCAGACGCTTGCGCACTTTCATTTACATCTTCAGCTGTGGGCAGTCGGCCATTTTCAGTCACGAAAGACTTCTCCCAAGTGATGAAGTTTTTCCGTTCTTCATGTAACGTCTTACTTAGCCTAGTTGATACAACGGCCACACAGTTGTCATACTCGGCTTTAATGAACTTGTTGCGTGGTTCCATCTTCAGCCTTGCCTTGAGACTGTCCACACGCTGAATAGTTTCGGCATCCTCGATGACAACTGCAAGGGCACTACCAAGCTTGGTTTGCCACTTTGGTTCATTCCTGAAACAACAATGATATGGCTTAGTAACAGCTTCTTTGTAAACATATGACCAGTATTGGCTAGCCTATCTGATTGTTATTGACAGAAAAGCATTTTCTATGCAAACAATTGTAGATTGCAGTGCATGTAGACTTATGACAACAATTTAATTTTGTCCTAGAAATGGAAGCCATGAAAGCCAACCTTTCTCTGCTTCCCACAGGGACTCTCGGAGTGTCTGGTGGGGTGAATGCACCTCTCCACTGCACAGCCTTCCCAGCACTGCTGCACTGGACTGGAGTGGACTGAGTGCTGCTGCTATGAGGATAAACAACAAGCAAGAAGTGGACAATGAATTAATGCCTGAAACTGATGTGAGTTTGTTTTTTTCTGCAAGAATAATCTGTTGAGTTTTCATGGCTATTATACTTTTAATAAGATAAGATGGCATTGCAGTAATGGTCCTTTTAAAGAAATAGGAGGTTGGAGGAGACTCTCTTGTTTGGATATAAGGAACATGGAAAAATGACATCTCAGGGTTTACCTGTGTGCGTCAATGGTGCTTCTTGTGGGTCCTGCTTCCTGCACAGGTGTCCTAGGCGGTGTAGCCAGGAAGGACGAACCATTTGATTCTCCCCTAAGAATAAATGAATTAATTTGTTACTAAATGTCATGAAATAATTGTATTGAATCATACAACACCACCTCATACTGATAATTGTAATTTATTGCAAAACATTTTGAGTAAATGTACATGGTACAGTTGAATGTGAATGTTTGTTGTAAGTATTTTTGAAGATGTTGCTTACTTTTTCCCTGCTCTGCTGCTACAGGGTGCCAGGCCTGGAGTCCACACGTGTACATGGCTGGCAGCTGCCTGCATGCCTGGCTCCCTATATGGATCAGATGCAGTTGTAGTTAGTGAAAACATAGTTATGTCATTATGGCTGGAAGGATTAATAGCTGGGTGAGGGATATGCATGTAGTAACATGTCATACCACATAGTTTTTGAGTCTGAACAACTGGGTGGATTTTGAAATTCTTATTAAGTATAAGTAACTTATAGTAATATTTGTGTTCATCTTACTTTGTGCATTCAGTCTAGACATAAATTCAAGACAGTGGAAATGAAAGCTAAAAGTACTACAACTAGTGTGAGCAAGTTGAAGACCAATATAATTGAGTAAATCAAGAAGGTTTGACTGCATCTTAAGTAAAAATATTTTGCAGAAACTCACGTTCCACTGCCACCATCTTCGAACTCGTCCAGCTCAGGATCTGGGTCCAGTGGATCCATCCTGATCACCACTTCTTCCTCCTCCTCAGGTTCATCACAGGCAGGATCCTGCTCCACAGGCATCTCCTCTCTTTCCTCCTCATCCTCTGTTTCCTGGACAGTCTCACTCATGTAGGGGACGTGTTGACTGAAGTCATGCCCAGTGTCCAGGAAGGGAGTTTTGACCTTTTTTACAAGCGTTTGGCCATTGTATAGCCAAAGCGTACTCACTGGCATAGGGATCTCTTCTTCAATACATTGCTGAAAGTCGTCCCTTAGGAGGTTGTGCATCTGCTTGATAGAGGTGGACCTGAAGTGGCGCATCGTTGGGCCAGCTGGATGGAAGGGCGGGTCCTGTGAGGGGGCATCATGGAGAATGACGTGTTCTCCTTCCACGTGCCAGTGGATGCCGTACCCCCGATGGAAAAAGTCACACACCCGCTCACACCATGCCTGGGCCTCTCGTGGGTACTTCTTCAGCAGTGCCACAGGGATCTTTGTTCTCTCTTGGGGGAGCAGTTTCGCCACTTGAGATATCTTATTTTCAACACAGCCTCTGTTTTCACTTGCTCCTACTTTCTCACTGCAGTGACTCCTTATCATGTAGTTTGTGATCACGTGGCCCTCGGTCCCATAGCAAGCTGAAGACTTTGTGACACGTTTGAAGTTGGCGAATTGGCGCTCTTCGTTTTCAGCCATGAGAGAGCTTATTGCAGCAATTCTGTAGATGACGGGTGTGTGGTCTCTCAATGAGTGGATGTACATTCCCCAGAGCTTTCGGTGGGTCAAGACTTTGGGGTTTCCCGGAAAGACTTCTTTCAACATGACATGGTGGTGAAACATGATGTTTGACATCCGGTATATGTTGACCATGTTGCGATTGTCAGCAGCCAAATAGCAGAGTCTCTGCATCTCTGCAAGTGTGTACAGCAGCTGCTTGACTTCATTGCTCGCCTTCTGTTGTTTCTCCAACTCTTTATTTAGCATAATGATTGCATACCGCATGTCTGATGCCCTCACTATCTCTTTGCCTCCAAGGATAATGTCCTTGACTCTTTGTATGGTTTCCTTGACCTCTTTTGGCACATGAGCCGGTAGTTCGTTGAGAATGTTCTTTGAATGGTTGAACAAGTCATGCATGGACTCGCTGGCAGGAGCTTCCAGTTGCTGTATGTTCAGTTGTTCTGTGGTTTGTGTCAGGTCTGGTAGGAGAAGTGTTGGCGCGCGCTTCATACCGTGCAGCATCCCTTTCATCTCTTGTTGCACGTCTTTCTTGGACATGTTTTCTGCTTCGGCGTATGACACTGAACCTCGAGACGTTACTTCATCTTTCATCTCCTCCTTTGTCAGCTGGCCGAAGGGCTCAGGCTCCATGGAGGAGGCTTTGCGAGATGTCACGGGCCCTTCAAGGAGAAACTGTCGGCGATCTTCGATAGTTGGTGCAGGCTCGTCTGTGCGGGAGCATGCTGAGAACCTATGCACACATCTAATGTCAATAGGGCAGAGACAAGGATGAAAACCCCCTTTCTGTTCTCCTACTTCGAACTGCCTTGCAGGATTGTCACCCTTGAAAAAACGCAAGATGTCCTTATACTGTCTTCCATCAGGCGCTTGAACTTGTATCTGCAGAGAGGGTAGGTCATCGCGTCTTGTCTGTGTGTAGAGGAGTTGCTCAGCATCGGAGGAACCACTACGGGCAATGAGATAGAGCTCAGGTTGCTCTACCTTTGACTGTACCGACAGGCGCACTTTGAACTTTTCATAGTACTCAGTGTCGGTCAAGTAGATGGCCGAGTCATATACAGTTGCGACCATGTATGCTATATAACCGCGGTTGGCCAACGTGGCTCCATCCTCCCAATACATTAGATGGCGGGTTCTCTCGATTGATGACAGGCGATCAATCATGGAGGCTTTGTCGGATGGCACATCTTCCCCCAGGTCCACCAGTCTTTGCTTCAGTTGGTCCTCTGTCATGCTGTTGTAGTCAGCAGCATCTCTCAGGAAGGGCTGCTGTGCTGTGAGGAGCTTCTTTCTGATCGTTAACAGTGAATGTTTCCTCCCTTCTGTCGTAACAACTTTTGTCTCTATTTTGTTTGTTTGTCTGTTGAGAAAGAACTTCTTGTATTTTCTCGCAACTACAAACTCTCCGATTGGGATTTCTCCATCATTTATCATGACACAAAGCTGTTTGCTGATTTGTCTCTCTGTTCGTTGTCGAGGAAGTGTCACACCTGTGCCTCGGTTAAGTTTGATCCTGGCTCTCCTGATGACGGCCGATGATAGCTTGTTGAATCTCTCTGTGTCAATGTGCTGTTTTTTGAGCCAAAGCTTTAGCAGCTGGCCAGCATTGGGGGGCACTTTCCCGTCTGGCGTCTTGATCTCGTACTTCCGCGCAAGCTCTGTCCAGTTAACATTTTCTCCATCCTCATAGCTGTCTACTTCTTGTTTCAGGCGTTCCCCATCAAATGTTGCCCAGTTCTCAAAGTTCCCAAGCTTGTTTCTGGGTTTTCGTTGTCCCAGCTCTTCCAGCAGCTTCCTTTTTTTGGTGCGTTGTTCAGCTTCATCTTTTGATTCAAATTCCTCAGCAAGCCGCCTTTTTCTTCTGGATCTGAGTGACTCATCTGTTGCATAAGCTACTTCAACATCTTTGTTGTTGAGCCTTTGTGCCGCTTCGACATCTGCCTTGAATTCCCGGTACAACTTCCGCTTTGATGACTGGTCAATCTTCTGATTTTGTCCCAACTTTGATACATTTAGGGGTGTCGATATAGGACTCAATACACAGCGGACATTTGCACTCTTTATTTGTTTGTTGTAAAGTTCCCAGAATGCACCATGTTCCCGCTGACATTCTTTGCATGGGCCAACAGCAGCGTGTTTTGCTTTTGCTGCTGCACTGAGTTTCTGCCACTTGTCAACACTGAAGTATTCCAGAAACTTAGCTTTCTCGTCACGACGATTTTGTGTCCAGGTGTTGAGAACTTTGCCAATGTGCTTCACGCTATCACAGAAGTCTTTGAAGTTTAGTTCGTTCTCTTTTTCTCCTACAAAAATGTCCGTGTAGGTCCTGTATTGTTCCTCTAAGTTAGCTTGACCAAACCTTCTGGTTTGCTTTTCTTCTTCAGTCAAGCCAAGAAGTTTGCTTTCGCGGGCACCAACGCGGCGGAATCCACACGTTATCTTCAGCGCCATGACATGTTTAGTTTCTTCTCATCACTATTTCTCTCAGTAGAACCTATTGGGAGAATGAAGGCAAACTCATACTTGAATCGTTCTTTGACAATTGTAAAAACAGTACTTTGGTACCAAGGTATTCAAGAGGTGTTTTGATAGTTTATATGAGGCTGGAATTAATCAAGGATGCAGGTCATATAGCTACATAATGGGGGGGGGGGGTCTTACTAAACAATAATAGTAAAATGAAAAGCTAAATCAATGTGTCGATATGTCTTGCTTTATGTTTTCATAGCTGTTGATTTTCACACAGAATCAACCCAGCCAGTTTTGACTGTATATGTTATCATAAACGGTCACTCATACTTGATTGTGAGAGGATATGTAGAACTAAAATGAACTATAGGAACCATGGGGCAACATTTGGAAAAGTAGTTAGAATCACAGCAAACTAAACATACTCCCTTCCACACAAACTCCCTTCCTCAGTAAACTTTCTTTCCCGGCATAAGGGAACCTTAACCAACTTTGATACTACTGTAATTCCTGATATTTTCAATGTATTGTTATGTTCACGGTTTTCATGGTGACGACTGTAACGTGAACTTATCATTACTGATAACAAATAATTCACAGACTTTTTTTGTGTGCACTTGCTGCGACAGTGAACATTTAGTTCAGAGAACAAGTTAAATTTTCTCAGACCGTGAAAGTTTGGTAGCGAGAAGACAAAGTGAATTGTGTATTGAACCATCGCCCCCTCCCCATAAAATAGAATAAAAGCCAGCCATGCTCCAAGTCTGCAAAGTAGGCTAGTGAAGTTTATAGTTTGGTCAATTCAAATTCCAATTGTAGTTTATCATTGATTATATGTCGTGCACATAATTTTTTTTTGTGAGTCTAAATTTTGGTATGACTGGAAATGGATTTTAGATGTTGCATTTTTCATCTTCTCCTTTAATCAATGAAGAAATAGAAAGAACAGGACATTATATAACCAAGCTTTATGATTATCAGATTTATTTTCTGTAGTACAGCATATTCATTTTTTACAGTTTAAGTCTTGACCGGCAAAGGGAACTCACTTCTGTAATAGAAATTCTGCTTGATTTACATAAAGCCAGGGACATGGTTAGTGTTGTGTCTGTTGGACCCATTGTTTGATTGTTTGCTTGTCAGTTTGTTGATTGTAGTACAGTCATATGCTAAATGTACATACTGCACACATAGTAGGAAACCAGGCTCTAACATCAGATAAATCATTTCAAATTTCTAAACATGTTTTCCAAATTACTGTGTGTACAAGGTATTATTTTGTGACAGTCTGTGACAGAAAAATAGTGGTTAACATTGATGAATTAGTTGTTTGTTTCCACTGGGGTAGGCTATGCCTGATAGACACATTGTCATGCATGCAGACATAATTGTCAATACTCCCTTTGTTAACTTCACCTATTTTTGAAAGGAAGGCCTACAAAACAAATACTGTTCAAAAATTAGATTGCCACCTTAGAGAAGGATCTTTAGTCTAGCTTTGTAGCTGATATAACCAAACTAGATATAAGCACACCTGTTGATGTTGTGATGTTGTGTTTCTGGTTACAGTCTTGAGAAAATAAGTAGGATTGATAGGTAGGGACTCTCTTATTTTTAGTAACTTTCTTTCTTTATATTTCAGCCAATGATTGTTAGAAGGAAATTTGATACTGAAATTCATCAGGCTCTAAAATTTTCAATATCATATTGTAATCACATATAAGATATATATTGTACACGTATAAGTATATTTACAAACTAAACAGAGAAGTTGTTTTTTTACTACAACAGCCGACTAAAAAGCTAGGTTTTTGCTAGGGTCAGTCGGGTAACCGAAACACAAATGTTTTTCCCTCTAGGCCTAAATCTTAACAGATGTGTTTTCGCCCAAACTACCACCAGTTCCAGTGAACCTCCTTGGTTCTAATTTAGCAAGCGTAGATATTACACTCTCTGTGAATCTAAACCTTGTTACATTTGTTGGTATACATTACTAGGGTATCCGGTATAACTGTTGTGCAATGAAAATCCTCCATGTCTTGATGGAGTTGTAGAACAGTACGAAACAAGCGTATATGTCTTATGAACCAGTCTGACCTACGCCTGGCCTATACAAAAGAACAGAAACTTCTTTTTTAAAGTAAAAAGTGCCTATATGGGCATAGTTTTCCAGGTGTAGTGACAGAAAGTAATGCCATTTAGTGTCATAGCTTGCATAGTTCTTGTTTTATATGAAATGTGTTGAAATTTTACATATATGTGAGCATATGTTATTAGGACTGATAAATATTGGAGTTAACTAAGTCTCACATAAAAATCTGATTCTGAACAACAAATTGAGGTATTTCAGTCTCAACAAGATATGTGTCTTACAGATGTGCCTAATTTCCACTCATTTCATACAAAATCGACCTATGTAGCTATAGTAACTATGAGGTTCTTCTAAGTCTTAACTGCATGTAATGAATTAATTAATTAAAGAGATCATAGGTACATATTATTTGACTATGCTGTAAATTACAGTATAAAACAAAAACACCTACCTTATTATCAATCAGGATTCTTGGTTGGATGAAAGCTCCTTGGTCTGATCAGGAATTGAGAAATGCGCGTGCAGGACAGGAGGCATGTATCAGCCAGCCAGCTTGGGTTCCTCCACAAAATGTAATGATCAGAACATGTCGAGACGGCTTTTATTGTCCAGTTTCTGACCAATTAAATTTCTTCTTTTGACAATGTACGTGAAGGGTGTCAGCTTTGTTTTTTGCAGGTGTACAAGAGGATTATGTGAACCTCAGACATAGCTTGGGAAGGATATTTGCATTTCTATAACCTATTGTTCTACTGTTGTTTTAGACACCTCCTGCTTATTTAGGGACATAATTCACAAGCTTGCATTGTTATTTTAGACACCTGCTTATTTAGGGACATATTTCACAAGCTTACATTTCTTTTTATTCCAGTGACAATTGTCTGCCAAGGATTGTCATGTTATGCTTTGCATTTGTAACAATTGTAATTTCTGAGCTCTTGAATTATTTTCAGTGTTGAAGGTCATTTATTTTTTTCCAGACTGTTAGCAGAAAATCTCAAAACTAGCAATCAACACAATGAAAAAGGAATAGCAACTTGATGCTGTTATTATGATATGATAAATATCATATTTGCAGTCAGTTGTGCAAATTTAAGGTCGTTCAGGGTAGGATAGCCAGCTGCTATGCAATTTTTGATGCTGCGTGCCTGTGAAGTTGGACAGGTTTGTTAGTTTTTTCAAGGAGGTTAAAATATTTTTTTCAAAAATCAAAGTTACTTCTTGCACCAAATAAAAACCATCTGCATTTTGTCATATATATGGCAGCATAATGGCTTTACTCTAGTTTTGCATAACAACTGCATTTAGCCAAATTGTGGACAAGAACATGGAAATAAAGGTCATTCTTTAAAATCACATACTGTATATGACTTGCTTTCCAGAAATTCGAAGCGCGCTTGTCAGAACAATCTTCTGTTCTACCATCCTGGTAACAATACAGACAAACCACACTTCTTGATAAGCTTCTAAACAACTTATTACTTGTTGTTAGTTAGGTGTGACGGGTCGTCCGGTGTAATATAACCAGCTGCTGCTGCGCCGCGTGCCTGCGAAGCTGGTGTGTTCCGCCGAACGGCTGTTATTCCGGCTATATAGATACAGATACAGATACTCATTTGTACCTGTTTGATTTGGCCAAGGAGGTTTAACTTGATAAATTGAGATTTTCTCTCACTTTAAGCTTGTCTTGTTTAGACTCAGTGAAAGTCAACTTATACTTGAAGTTGAATGCATGTTGGTGACCAAACAATGGCTGTGTACTTCCAAAGCTATCATCACATGCATCATGTAACATTTACGTCATCAACTTCAAAAGTGAAAGCATGGTGTCCATTTGAAACCACAGTATCTCGTTGAAATGATAGAATGCCAAGAAACCAGAAACAAAATATTCCTTCTGCAGAAAATTTATGATAGTTGCATGTTAGAAGCATTTATATCAGACGGCTGAATACACATCAGGAGCTGCCGACTTCTTGTCTCAGTCTGTGAAAAAGCCAATGGGGTCGTCGTTATTATAACTCTTTAGAATCCCTTCTATATACTGCGCTATATCCTCTGAAAATCTTTCTAATAATGCCAGATTTTTCTTGTAACACATTTATTTAATGAATCGTCAGTTTTGTTTGTATCTACTCATTTTTTTTCCAAACAGAGGTTTGGCTCCTGATGTTTTTGACGTGTTTGTAGGCGCTTTTGTCTGGACTCTGATCATGAGAAATCTGTACACAATTGAAAGCCTGCAAAATGCCTAGAAACATGTAAAGAAAAACAACAACCGGGCCGAACCTCTGTTTGGAGAGTACAATTAGTGACCCAATGTGCAACTAGACCCCAGCCTAATCTAAAAAATATCCCAACACGATAGGTATTTTTGAGATTGGGCTGGAGTCTGGTAACTAGGCTAATGTGCACCCAAGCGAATATAATTCAGAGAAAGAACAGTTTTGTTGTATGAAATTCTGATTTGATTCTGAAATAAAAGGAACTTTTTCATACAGATGAGTGTCGTCTTTTCTGTACCCAGGTATTGGAAAACTGTAGGGTCTGTAAGTTGGGATTTCAGTGGGTTTTTTTCGGGGTGGGGGGGGGTTGTTTGGTGATTGTTTGGCTGATACTGTTATAATTCCGAGCACAATTACTGAAGCATTCATTCATTTTGAAAACAAAATTTGCTGAAATGACAAATGCACAGTTCAATGAGTATCTTGTTGACTTGATGTCTAACCTTCATCAACATTAATTAGTCCTCCTTTTTCTGTCAATCCATTTTACCATGTACCTGTAGTCTTCGAAAATGCAGTTTTGGAAACAATGAGATTGAAATACATACTAGCTTCCTTGTCTCTATATAACCTACTAGTTGAGACAGCTTTGTAATTTGGACTTGAATGGATACCATTTGACTGGTGTAGTGCTGTAGGCCTTCTATGCATAATTTAAAATAATTGCCTGTAATTACTTTGAGCGTAGGTGCGAAAGCAATTAGTCTATTCACAGATGACAGGCTGTCAGCGTGATTGATGATGATTGATGGGCACAAAGAAGGAAATTTACTAGAATTTTGACTTTTAAACTTTAAAACCCCACACTTAGCGCTTGGCTTTGGGCTACAGTGTTGAAATTGGGTGCAAACAATACGCAACAAGTTGGTTTATATGAATGTCGAGTCCCCATCTCTATTTTATTATTGTGTATTTGGCTATTGGTAGGAAAAGTCATAGCCACCCCTAAAATGATATTAATATTTTGAAATCTAAGAATTATCTTATATTCTGGAGTGTACAGCTCTCGACATTCCGATAGAGTACAACTTTCGCCACATCCTCTGAAAATTTCATGTCCCAATTCTGACCGGAAGCGCTGAGTGTAGGCCAATATTCAGTGAGTCAAATGGATCCAATATCATTATCAATTATGGATATATTATGCAGATTTTTCTCGAAGGTAACAACTTTGTCGGACTCTTGGGTATTTGGTTGAACTTTCCTGAAAATTTGAAGTTAATTGACCGCTCCAAACTTGAGATACACGCGATTTTCCAGGTAGCCCTGTATTACCCCTGATTTAGACCCTTAGCGTGTCTTAGACGCATTGAGGACCAGACCGTAAGGTTTGAACCACTCTCACCGGGAAGGACCCCTACTCTTTCCGATAAGTGTTAAGGGTTCTTGAGGTGTGACTGTCCCAAACACGGGACCTGCTGTAATAGTTGCCATGTCAACACTACTGTTTACTGCCTGTGTTGTCATGGTGATGACTGGCTTGCCCCCTGCTTTAACCAAAGTTGCCTAGTATGCAAAACGATCCATAAGGATCGTCGATGAAGTTTAGACATCCAGGTAATAAGTCAGTGACACTTACGAAAGACAATGGATGTTATCTGAAACGTGTGACCGTTACCGTGATCATTTCCAATTGCTTGAGTAATTGCTATTTGGCGGTTTCATAAGGTGGTCCGTGTTCTTACCCGCTGGGGCACCTTCCCTCGCACCAGGAGATGGTGACTGGTCCTGAACTGGTGCAGTCGTTCACGGTCAGCTGCGTCTGGTTCTCGTACCGGTAACAGGTGCTGTGTGGTGGTGGTACACCTACACGCATCGGGAAAGAATGATGATTAGGTACTGTTCTGTTTTCATTGTTATTAATTGCCAGATCTATATGATGTTGTTCCCCAACGTTATGGTAATAGGAAATTACGTTCTGTGTTCGAACTATTCGTTCCATAGGTCTTTTGTAGTCCACATAACTTTGTAACTCATCATTCTAAATAGCATCCTCAACATAAGATTACCATAGAAATAACTTCTGCCCTTATAACTGGCACAGAACTGTTTTGATAGCTGATGACTTACAGCGTGAGATGTTGCAGCATCCGTCATCTGTCGGCTCGGTCACAAGGTACCCCTATAGGAAAATACAAGCTCGTATTACTTACGTTTTATATGTAAAGGTCCATTGTAAAAATTCACAGACAGTATTAAGGAAAGTTTGGCATTCTATTGATATTGATTAGGGTCATCTTTAATTCTTGTAGATTATATATTATGTACATGCAAGATATCTTAAATATGGGGTGAATCACTTTGATGGTGTAGTAGTAGACAGTATTCATTCATCAACAGCATGACGCATGTTGCTAGTGCAGTAGGAATTCGATACCGATATGTAGACAATCCTGTTGTTATAGTTGTATGGTCGCACTGAGCTGGCCATTTATCCATATCAAATGTTAGTGGCGTCTCTACCAACTATTAATGATAGCCAACTATTAACGATACGTTTTGCCTACCGGTACCCAAACTGATACGGCAGGAACAACAGATATATTCTCTACGTGGTTGATTATAACAACTGCACACTTTTTCACGTTTACTTGATTACCTCATCACAGTGTGTGGGTCCAGGGTTAGGGCAGTGGATGGTGGAGCAGACCTCGAACGCCTCTCCCGTGGTAGCCAGCTCCCGACACTCACATATTTCACATGCATCGTCCCCTGGAGACCAGGTCGAGTTGACCTACGGACAGAAAATAGAAACTGTTATCGTGTGCTGTTAACCACACAAGTTTACTCAAAAGCTCCTGAGGGTGATATTGCTGAGATTAGAATGTCAGAATGTCAACTATAAAAAAAGTGCAATTCGTATTATGATCACATTAAGAGAACTAAATTGTGTAAAATGTGTAAAAAAAACAGTCTCAAGATAAAGTTATGGCGTGCGATCGCTATTAGTATACTTACAGCATGGTCGATGACGCTGCCGTCGCTGGTTACCTCACAACACGAAGTCGGGACGCACTCGCCACAACACGTCCCTGGACTGTTCACCAGGGTGTGACACTTTAGACACAAAACCCATGTTAGCACAAATCTGTACATATTGTTATACAATGACTTCATTGCTCCATGTCAGTACATCCCACTTCTGACACCATGTTTCGTTCTTCCTAGTTTTAGAGTGAACTTACCCGTTGAAGTATCGTTAAAATCCCTTATTACACATACGATGTATAGAGTCTACAAAGGTAAGTCTGCTCTCGGCTTTGCTGGTCTTGAAATACGTAGTCCTGTCTTAAGCTTACTGTATATTCCACCATAGACAATGTATGGAGAACAAGCAGTGCTTCACTCAAACATTAATCTCCTTTTTTAGCAGAGACAATACATATTCGAAGACCCGACATTCTCAAACGTCAATATACTGAATGAGTAATAATGAATTACCGGGGGACAGGAAGTCGGACATGTGGTGATGTCATGGCAAGTCTCGATGTAATCCCCACTGGACGTCTCCTCACACGTGCAGACACGACAGGGCCCCTCGTTCCAGGACTCTCCGGGCTAGATAGAAATGTGTCAATGTTGTTAGAGATAAGCAAGAGACATTTTTGCCCTTAATCCTTCTATTGGCCTGAGCCTTACTCTACTTTTACACAATATAATCTGAACAAGCTTTGGAACACGCCAGTCTAGCAGATCTGAGATACTCATCAACTTGTACTGCAGGGAAGGAAATCTGAAATAAGTTGAATGTTACTATGTATTCTTCATCTTCATCTTGTAGTATATATAGTCAACGTACCTGATGTGGGACGTTGTTGTGATCCACACAAGCTGTAGAAAAATATACACAAAATCGGTGTCCCTTCTGGGTTAACAACATAGAATGAAATAGAATCACGTCAGACCCAAAGTCTGCATAGACGGATTCATATACAATAAAACCATACAAAAGTTTTTGATAACTGGCACTGTGAAGCAATCAATGACTTGTAATGCTGATAACGTCTTTTGTAACGTTATAGAATTTGAGAAACACGACGTGCGCGCGTCAAACGACACATATCAGCACAGACAGAATACAGTTCTCAGTATTTTGCTAATCGTCAATTCATCGTTGTCCTGCCATTGATGATTGCTGTACTTACCGCAGTCCGTACTGAGAATACAGTCTCCTGTCGTCACATCCAACACAAAGCCGTCCGGACACGCGCAGTCCTCCATGAAGCCGCTGCCGCAGGAGACAGTTTGGTCCTGGCAGGTGACGGGGCAGGTGGTTCCGCAGGGGGTGTAGATTCGGTCCGGCGGACATTGGGATGCTACAAACAAAATGCGGAGGATAAACAGGATTGTATTCATGAGACGATGAAAGAAAAAGGCTCAGTCTTGAAAGCAATGCTACCAGAAATTATAAAATGGTAATTTTCATAGCGTTTCTGTAACAAATCCACTCACGGTTATATTCGTGTTAATGTTCTGAACTTCCAATAAATCGCGAGTGGCAGTTCACAATTGTGTTCCCCAAGCAAACGTAGAAAGACCTTTCTATAAACTAGATAGTTTCTAGAAAGACCGCTGCTTGGTGAAATGGAGAGCTTTAGAAACGTTGCGACTTTGCTTTCCTTCCTTGGAGATTATAACAATTGCACTTGAAGGAAGATATCAAAGTGGTTATCAGCCCCTGAACACCATCGACGCGAAATCCGACGAATGTTTACTGTTAAGCAAATTTCATGTTGAGTACTTACGGCACTCTGGTACGAGGTCCCTCCAGTCTATGCACACGCCTTGCGCCAGACATGCCATGGCGTAGGCAGTGATGGTGAAACATGGGGACGTCTCGAAACACACGTCGAACTCGCAATCCTCTAGGTACTGGTGGTAGTCAACCAGGTCGTGACAAGGCTCAAATACCTGTAAAAATACAACATTTTGTGTATAGATACCAAAGGATGAGGCAAACCGACGGTCAAAGGATCATATCCATGTAACAAGCAATACTTATGGCCTAGCTAGAAATTTAAAGATTACTAATTTATTGTACTCCAGACTGAAATAGCTGGGTGGGAAACAACAGAATAATTGAGCGTAGTAAACATCCATTATCAATGATATCATACTTAACATATGACATATATGGATTGTCAGTGATATCAGACACAACGTATTGTATCTAACGTTACCCCCTTTAAGTATGTTATAGACGCATTTTTGTGACGTAGTTGAAAAGCATTCTTTATTTATCAAAGCTAAGATGCGACGGAATGTGTTTTTAGAATGACAAAACATACGTCGGTTGCCAGGGTGTCGCATGGCGTTGTGACGTTTCCGAGTACGCAAACTGTTTCGTTGGTGTAACAGTCCTCGAGTTCACTATCAACCAGCCAATCATAGCCGAACTCTTCAGTGTCGGTCGTCACGGTTCCATTCGTCAGTGTGAAGTCATTTGATTGGTCGTTGTCATAGAAACCTACACGTCAAGAAAATCTACTCATCAGGTTCCTTCTACTTTTCTATTGACATATACACATATCATGATTTTCTTTATTTTTCACCAATCAAGTAAGGGCTCCCTTTTAGAAGTAACATTAGTATCATTAGCGTTGACAATGATGACTAAGCAATTGGTAATTCACTGTCTATGTGTCTGCCCATCTGCGGTTTGAAAAAGTGTCGCTTGGGTACCAATTAGTACAAACTATTATGTGGAAAAATTGTAGCCTGATTAAATCTCGCTTATAGCAGCCCGCCAATCATCCGCCGGCCCACTAGGGAGGGGCTAGTTACAGCCCTGGACAGCGGAGTTTGTGTTACACAGACTAGAAAAATTGTGTTACAACATTAAGTTTTCTTTCTTACCACAGAGACCCTCGATGTCTTCGAAGAACTCGGGCGGGATATAGATAGAGGCGATGTAGTTCAGCTCAATGTAGTTGACTATCACACCAAGTGCGTCTATGACAACGCGCATGGTGTGGTAGCCATGTCGGGTGATGGTCATTCCACCGACGGTCACAGGGGGCCTCATTGGTTGGCCATTCACTATAACCTAGGACAAACGAGAATACCATCAATTAGAATCAATATGACAGGACGAATGTCAAATTCATTCTCAATCTTTTCTTTGCCCGTTTTAACTACTGACATGTTATGTCCATGTTTCAATAGACGTACCTCAAATGCACACATAAAGTATTGAACTTTCCTGATACTGAGAAGGTCACGGTAAAACTTGCAATCAGCGTCTTGCATCATTGGTATCATTGTTAATCATCATGAAAATGTCCAGGCTTTTGCATATTCTATTTACTTAATTAGCTTCGCCAAGAAGCTTATGTTTTTGCCGACTTGGGTCTGTATGTAGGTCAACAGGATATAACTCGAGAAATTGTGGATGGAACTTTTTTATTTTTTGCAGGTGTGTAGCGGTTGTTTAAAGGCATGCCAAGTTCGAAAATGGGTTACCTGGCGTTTTCCTATGGTACATTAGCGAGCTTGGTATTTTTTTTGGTGTTTTTTCGGGAGGCATAAGTCAAAATGTAGCTGGGCGATTTCCACGATATTTGGCAGGTCTGTAGCGGCTGTGGAAAGGATTGCCATGTGCGAGAATGGTTTAGCTACCTTTTACCTATGGTGCTGTAGCTGGCTTTGTATGTAAGTGCGTTTGTCTGTAAGCAAGATAACTCGAGATGTTCTTGATGGATGTTAATGATATTTGGTTGATAGGTAGGGGACACAGAAAGGAAGGTCAAGTTCGATAATGGGCCTCCTGGCAAATTGTTTTGGTACTGCAAGTGAGCATCAAAGTTTGCGCCTAAATTTTCCAGAAGTGCTAGGTTCGTGATTTTTTACTGGTGGATAGCTGTTGGTACTAGGAGTCAATGGTCTAATTTTGGGCCCCCTAGCAGCTTGTTTGGAATTGCAGTGGGTGTTATATTTCGTAACTTTTTAGATGGATAACTCCTGAGGGGATTGATGGATATTTTTTGTTTTTGGTAGGTAGGTACTTTGGATGATTATCAACATAATGAGATGCAAATTATATAAATCACTCTGTATTTAATATAATTACTTAGGGAAACTTCTATAACGGTTGAAAAATACTTGTGACGGAGTCACCTGAAAGGACTTGAATCGACCCATAGATGTCTAAAAATAGAGAAGAAGTAGGTCAAAGGAGCCCGTGAAAGCAGAGGCTCCCTGATAAACAGACGTTGTCTTGGAAGCATGAAATTCTGATTGACCAGGGATGTTACTAGGTCATCCGTGTACTATTCCGCCAGGATGGAGTCTGGTAGAGACTACTGGCTGAAAAAATGCCTATAAATGGTCATGGTTCATGTTAGCAAAATACAAAGCCTGACCGTGTCCAACACGTATCTATAAAATTAAGCAATTAAATAGCTTGCTGAATTGATGTCAATACGACGGCACACAGCAAAGGATTCATAGCAGTTGAAATATAACATATCTATATACAAGTGTTGCTTATATCTATATACAGATCAACAATAAAAGCAACACTATATCATGGGAACGGTAAAAATGTAGTAGAGGGAACTTGACGAATATCACCTGATATAAAGATGTAGAGCTAATATCTACGAGACACTTCAGGTGTATTTTCTTATGATGGACTGCAAGGAAACTTGGTGTTCCATGTGCCAGTAACACTACATGGGTCTAAACAAACGAATAAGTACTATGTAAAGTCAGTAATATAACATAATTGAACAATGACGGCTTGTAACACATAGTACTTACATCTGTGAACTAGGTTAAAACAACAAGTGACCAAGTGCTGGGACAAGACAAACGCAACATGTTGAAGAACAGCACTTAGGTCAAAAGGGTCACCGTCAATTATCCACGCATTCCTCAACTCTTAACAGAGATGTCATGTTGTAAGGGAAAGGTCGGCTAGAAAGAACTGACATCATTGCGAGAAATACAAATCGCCAAAGGTGACAGGCGGCTGTCATCGGACAGTCGCAGAAATCATAACCTTGGACTCTGTAAAATACCTCTGACTTAGCTCGCGACTGCAAAACTTCACTTTCTATTTTCATGAGATTGAAACAAACGTTCACCAAGGCGGGGGTCGTAGCAATCCTTACATATGGCCCTTAGATGACCCTTGGTGAGTTAAAAAGTTCCATAAATTGGAAGGAACAACAGTGGCCGGGGTTTGGTGAGTGACGAATGCAATTATCGGCGTGACTTCCTGTGGTTTCCAGGTTTCCAAGACCTACCCACATACCAAATATCACTTCAATCCATTCAGCCGGTCTTCAATTTGCTGGTTTCTACATACATACATACATACATACATACATACATACATACATACAAACAAACGCTACCCAAAACATAACCAGCTCTCCGAAAGTAATTATGACAACACAAAATAGAACAGTAACCTCATACCTGTACAAATTGTTCTGATTATGCAAAGACATTCATTCACATCGCCAAAACATTTGCTGCATTATGTACACCGACAGAATAGACTAATCTACTCACAATGTTCATAATCCAACCAACCACTACATGATGTGACTAGATAACATATGGACTTATACACATTAATCATTCAAAAAGAACTATCTTCCATAGAAATTGTTTATTTGGCGAAGATATGTGTTCGAGGAACTCTAGTTAAATGCAATATAATTATAACACCCATTTTCAGGACAGCATTTGCTAAGCATAAGCAGATGTGTTATAATTTGCACAATACGTCAAAGCCCCATGGCATTACTATTGGTCCTCCTGAAATAGCTTTTATATTACATCTTATCAACAATGAGGACACATTCGAATACACTTTGATGCTAGTACAAACAAATACAATATATCTTACCCATCCTGTCCTGCCCAGCTCCACCTCGAACCCTCCATATAACACAGTCACGCTTCTGGTGCAAGTTGCCACTCCTGCCTTAGCACCGCTGCAGGGGAAGTTCTGAGCCCAAATCTCAAACTCGTCGGAACCGATTGGACTTGCCATCAGGTACGTGCAGTTCCCTTGGTGAGAGAATCTCCTGCCGTCACAGGTTGAGTAATGGGGCTCTCCGTAGAGGAAGCAATCGCCTAATGGGGAATGACACATTGTGTTGTGTAGACGATTGTGTTGGGGATTGATCAAAGTTGGTTATCTGGTTTGTTGTCAAGGTACACATAAGTTCCCAAATGGGCTAAGGTCACATTTCCAAACCGTACCTTTCACTGTATCGAACGCAATGTCTAATACAAGAATGGGTTTTTAGGGCAAAGGGACATTGTCTACAACGTGGAGATTGCAGTGTTAAACATTTGAAACATCTTACATGGGCATTGCCAGATCCTGCAGCAGGGGTTGTCAGGATCCTCCACGTATTCAGGTTCCGCTCCGTTGACACACTCGGGTACTGTCACTGGCGGGCATTTTATTGGCTGGCACTGAACTTGTCCACACAAGCAGGTGCATTCAGTACAGGCGGTGATAGTGTTGGTCCACCATTCTCCACTCTGTAAGACATCACAACATACATGTATATGAGGTGTATCTCCTTATTCCTGATTTCCTAACTACATTATCTGTAAACGCAATTCTGTCTTATCACAATTCTTTCACAAAACGAATACAAACACAATATTTCGAACAGAATACTTTACTCACCGGAATTACATTTCCATTAACATAACATGGTGGGCATGTTGGGGTTGGGGTTGGTGTGGTGCCTTCTGTTGAGACGACAGTTGTGGTGCCTTCTGTTGAGACGACAGTTGTGGTGCCCGGGCCCGAACCTGTAGTTGTCGGGACTGGGGAGGGGGGGCCTGGGGGGTTTTGCGGGGGGGATACATTGTATTGTGTTGACGTTGATTTAAAGGTTTTGAACCTTGCCTAGCTTGTTGTCAAGGCACACAGAAGTTCCCAATAACCAGTACAATATGCGTAGTTGAATAGTTGAATACTTGTAATACATGAATTTGAATCTAGAATTAGCTTGACATTTCAGGGCGGTTCAAAAAGTAATGTCACTAGTGTCATGACAGGCTAATTTTTCATCGAATGAGTTGAAATTTGGCAAAAAGGCAAAGACATATATCCTCTTGAGATTGAAATATCTCAATTTGTTGTTCAGATTGTTATGAGCAATTGAGTTGATTTCAAGAGGACCTCACCCCTGGAAGCTTGTCACGAGATAAGTTCCTCTAGCTCTGATGACCCTCTTATAACTACTGTAGGAAATTCCACCTTTATAATAACACACGTCTCTATAGCTTACATGCCAATTTTCATTTTTGAACTCTTAATGGTTCATCTTTTACAGCCACAAGAATGGAGCAAGTTGCTATGTAACAGGCAGTTTGATTGATAGCCAAGTACGTGATTTATTATATTTCAGCCATACCATATATGGTATGGTGAAATATATTGTATTCGTAATGTTTCTTTCTTTCTTTCTCCTGTCAAATCTCCGTCGTTCTGGGACCGAATGACCTGAAATGTGGCACAATGGTAGAGTGGATCAATACCCAGGTGCCTGTTTCTCATTTTTTTCATATCTGCCTCTAAAATGATTTTATTGAAGTTTAAAGGTCATGTTTTGACCAAAACGGTATATTTTGGCCCTCTGTACCCTTGAATTACAATAGAATGACCTTAAATTTGGTGTAGATAGGCATTAGATAGTTGGTAAAATGATCCAAGTAAAATTTTTGGCATAAACCAATTTCAAATTATTAATTTCTGCACTTTTCTGGGGGGAAATTGGTTTTCTTTCGGCCTTCTCCCGTGAAGTCCCGTGACCCCAGAGCCCACACATGCCAGGTGCGGGTCTGGGGAGAGCGGGAGTTAATTGAATTTAAAGAGCCAGCCAATCAGCGAAGAGGAAGGTGAATGCTAGTTAATGTTCATAAGCGGGGCCTTGCTATCCCGTATATACACAAACAGATGCATATTACAGCCTTACAGTGGCCATAAGTCACCCTGTACCCGGTTTAAAATTGTAGTTTGTGAGGATTTGGAGTTCAGACAGGGTCATTTGAGCGGTAGCGGACGGTACGCGTGCATTGAACGTTAGAATACAAGTCTGTGTCGATGAATTTACCAACATTCCTCATGGCACTATCAATCATTTTCGGCAGATTTGACTTTGAGGGTTAGTTGAGACAATCGAGAAAATGTTACTTGGCAGAAAACGCGGGAAAATTGGACAGTTTGCGTTTAGTTTTGATACGTAAGTTTGACAGTGGCGAGAATGCATGTATTTTTTCCCGAACAAATGTAGGTACTTCTAGTGTTGTTGTTGTTCTTTTTTTGACGTAAACTTTGTACATTCAAATTGTAAGTAACTTTAAACTGCCAGAGTTTGAGCCCAATGAAACACTCTTAGTACCAGAGTATCACCAGTGACCTCCGAAAAGAAACCCCTGAACAAGGTAGAAACTCTTATCCTCCAGGTTTTAGCTTGAAAAAAAAAATAAAAACACTCCTACTACACAGTACCTGCACCTGCTTGATAATTATTAAAACGTATGCCATACTTCATTAAAAAAAAGTTCACCGCAATAATAAATGTACCCACATCACAAGGAGATTATAACGGCACTTAGGCCTAGTTATCGTAGTGGAAATTGTTGAGTGGCGTCATGTAATTTCATGATGAAAATCTTCTGAATGGAAGATGCGTTTTATTTTTCACTTTCGGAAAAATAGGAGCTGCCGCGATTCTAAAAACAAATCAGTTATGCTTTGGCACTCCTGTGGAAGATTATATTCTTCCATATGGGCCCGGGGCATATTGGGCAAGCTATGTTTTGACCTGGAATCAATTCACAATATTAGTTCTCTTTTGGGGATAACTTACAGTTAAAATATTGCATTTTTGCACAGGGGTGACTTGGAACAGTCCAATGTTGCGTGGGAATGGGTATGACTGAAATATGCTGTATTTGCACCCAATCAAATGTCGGCCTTTCTAGTTTATTAAGCATTTGGAAAAGAAACGAAACTTCACACAGTTATTGCCAGTTTCAAGACCAAGAAGTGTGCAAAGTTTGATTTCTATCAGTTCAATAAAAAGTCCACTACGGAAACTTTAATCAGCCCACCGCTGATTAATGACACTGATGACCGGGTTCATACCTCACTTCACCGGATGAACGAAAAAAAGAAAACGTGTTTGGACTTCAAATGAAAAAATTGGCATGTGTCTTATGGAGAAATGGAACTTGATGTATGTGCTGGTGTGTAGATAGCCTTAGTGATGGCTTACATAATGGAATACTAATGATGCAAACCAACAGCTAATTTGCATCATTAATCAAGAAAGTTTATAAATCCACTGCATTCCAAAATAGAACGTTCAAACTTGTTACATATATAGTTGAGAAAGAGAGAAATGTCAATAGGTTACCTTTGCATAGTTAATGAGAAAATATAATAATTCCATAGTGGTACATGATGGGAATTTCATACAACATTATGAAGCTTGGTGAAGGTGAACATTATTAGAAATAAATCATGCCGATTTCATTTATATAATGGAATGCTAATTATGTTAATTAGGTGCTTATTTACATAGTTGATCAAGAAAAGTTTACAAATCCCCTACATTTTAGAGTAAGACCTGATTTCGGGGAAACTAGCTATTTATTTCGGTCACACACAACAAAGACGTTAGAAATATAGGTCAAGTAAACATATCATGTAAACATATTAATCAGGTCTCCTTGCACAGCTGTGTTCAATCCATTTTTTTCTTTTCTGTCCATGTCCTTTTTCTCTTCCCCTTTTCACCAATACGGTTAGCCAAGATGGTTATATTTTCAGTTGTGCCATGGTGCAGCAGCTATGATGTGGGTCTGTTCTCTGTCAAGAGCATACCTTGAGAAGATGTAAACTTGGGAAACACCTGTTGTGGAAATTAAGGTCAAGTTCGAAAATGGTTTCCCTACCGTTTTTTTACTGTACTGCAGCGTCTGTGTATGTATGTGTGTTTCTTAATTTGTTTGTGGATAACACTACCTGTGGTTAGTTGGGATGGATAAAATGGAACTTCCAACCACTGCAAACACACGTTCATGCAGTCGGTTGCTTTTGGAATAGGTACTCTTTAAAAATACATGAATGAAACCTTAAAGTATTGAATAAAGCCATGATTATTTGGCGAAGGTCTGTGTTCGTGGAAATCTAGTTCTAGATGCAAATAAGGTAGAGTCAAATTGTAATCACACAATGGCTTATTAGAACATAAGAGCATTGATTACAACATGGATATTGCAGTGTTAAACATTCGAAACATCTTACCTGTGCATTGCCAGATCTTGCAGCAGGGATTGTTAGGATCTTCCTCTTCTTCAAGTACAGCTCCGTTTTCACACGTGGGTACTGTCACCGGTGGGCATTGTACTGGCTGGCACACAACTTGTCCACACTCGCAGGTGCATTCTTTGCATGCGTAGGTCCACCATTCTCCACTCGTAAGACATCACAACATATATGAGGTTATCTTCTTAGTCCTAATTTCCTGACTATCAGTAAACACAGTTCTATCTTATCACGATTCTTTCACAAAACAAAAGCAAACACAATATTTCGAGCAAAAAACTTCACTCACCGGATAAGCATTACCATGAAAATAACATGGTGGGCATGTTGGGGTTGTTGTGTCTATTGGACCTCCTGTTGTTGTTGTTCCTGGTGTCACTGGCTCTGTAGGTGTGGTGCTTCCCGGTGTCACAGGCTCGGTAGGTGTGGTGCTTCCCGGTGTCACAGGCTCTGTAGGTGTGGTGCTTCCCGGTGTCACTGGCTCGGTAGGTGTGGTGCTTCCCGGTGTCACAGGCTCTGTAGGTGTGGTGCTTCCCGGTGTCACAGGCTCGGTAGGTGTGGTGCTTCCCGGTGTCACAGACTCTGTAGGTGTGGTGCCCTCTGGTGGGGTAATAATGTCCGAGTCACAATGTAATCACACAATGGCTTATTAGAACATAAGGGCACTGATTACAACATGGATATTGCAGTGCTTAACATTCGAAACATCTCACCTGGGCATTGCCAGATCTTGCAGCAGGGGTTGTTAGGATCTTCCACTTCCTCAGGTACAGCTCCGTTTTCACACGTGGGTACTGTCACCGGTGGGCATTGTACTGGCTGGCACACAACTTGTCCACACTCGCAGGTGCATTCTTTACATGCGTAGGTCCACCATTCTCCACTCTGTAAGACATCACAACATATATGAGGTGTATCTTCTTATTCCTGATTTCCTGACTATCATCAGTAAACACAGTTCTATCTTATCACGATTCTTTCACAAAACAAAAGCAAACACAATATTTCGAGCAAAAAACTTCACTCACCGGATAAACATTGCCATGAAAATAACATGGTGGGCATGTTGGGGTTGTTGTGTCTATTGGACCTCCTGTTGTTGTTGTTGTTCCTGGTGTCACAGGCTCGGTAGGTGTGGTGCTTCCCGGTGTCACTGGCTTTGTAGGTGTGGTGCTTCCCGGTGTCACAGGCTCTGTAGGTGTGGTGCTTCCCGGTGTCACAGGTTCTGTAGGTGTGGTGCCCTCTGGTGGGGTAATAATATCCGAGTCACAATGTAATCACACAATGGCTTATTAGAACATAAGGGCACTGATTACAACATGGATATTGCAGTGCTTAACATTCGAAACATCTCACCTGGGCATTGCCAGATCTTGCAGCAGGGGTTGTTAGGATCTTCCACTTCTTCAGGTACAGCTCCGTTTTCACACGTGGGTACTGTCACCGGTGGGCATTGTACTGGCTGGCACACAACTTGTCCACACTCGCAGGTGCATTCTTTACATGCGTAGGTCCACCATTCTCCACTCTGTAAGACATCACAACATATATGAGGTGTATCTTCTTAATTCTAATTTCCTGACTATCAGTAAACACAGTTCTATCTTATCACAATTCTTTCACAAAACAAAAGTAAACACAATATTTCGAGCAAAAAACTTCACTCACCGGATAAACATTGCCATGAAAATAACATGGTGGGCATGTTGAGGTTGGTGTGGTGCCTTCTGTTGAGACGACAGGTGTGATTGTTCCTGTTGTCGATGTCTCTGTAGGTGTGGTGGTTCCTGACAAGTTTAGACACGCACCGTTAGTTAGAGCTTGCACGCTTAGACTTAGACTTAGAGTAGAATAGTTGAGTTATGACTTATGTTAAGTTACACGAAGAATCACAGTGCCGGAACATCATCGAGAACGCATAATGAACCCACGCAGACAAGGTAAGCCATTATCCTTTTACATAAGTCAAGCTAATTCTAGATACAAATAATGTCTGAGTCAAAGTGTAATCACACAGTGGCTTATTATAACATAAGGGCATTGATTACAACATGGATATTGCAGTGCTTAACATTTGAAACATCTTACCTGGGCATTGCCAGATCCAGCAGCAGGGGTTGTAGGGATCCATCACTTCTTCAGGTTGGGCTCCGTTTACACACGTGGGTACTGTCACCGGTGGGCATTGTACTGGCTGGCACACAACTTGTCCACACTCGCAGGTGCATTCTTTACAGGCGTAGGTCCACCATTCTCCACTCTGTAAGACATCACAACATATATGAGGTGTATCTTCTTATTCCTAATTTCCTGACAATCAGTAAACACAGTTCTATCTTATCACGATTTTTTCACAAAACAAAAACAAACACAATATTTCGATCAAAAAAATTCACTCACCGGATATATATTGCCATGAAAATAACATGGTGGGCATGTTGAGGTTGGTGTGGTAACCTCTGTTGAGACGACAGGTGTAGTGCTTTCTGTTGGTCCTGTGAGTGTGGTGCTTTCTGTTGAGACGATAATTGTGGTGCCCGGACCTGTGGTTGTTGGGACTCCGGTAGTTGTACAAAGATCACAGCATAGTACTCGCACTTCGTAGTCAAAGCAGACCGGTACGTGCGTATCAAGTTGCAGTTCACCGAGGCAAAGCAGTCCGACTGAAGCGTCGCATACCACACCCACCTGCCCGGCTTGAGCAACGTCGAGATGCTGACCTTCAGAATTGGTATCAACAGTTCTACACTGAATGGCATCTGGCTGCTGGCAAAAACTGTAGTAATGCTCCCTCAGGTGAGGATATGTTTCATTGTCAGTCGTGTCGATAATATTATCGGAATTCATCCATTCAGACCATTCACAGCAAGGATGAAGTGTCGATTGTGTGACTGTGGTAGTTGTGCCTTCTGTTGGCCCTGTGGTAGTGGAGCCTACTGTCGTCCCTGTAGTTGTAGTGCCTTCTGTCGACCCTGTAGTAGTAGTGCCTTCTGTCGACCCTGTGGTAGTGGTGCTCACTGTCGACAAAAGAATCCGAATGATATTGTATGATGTATTCCATATGTAGGACAACAGGAAGAATAGCTAGCAGAAATGTCAAGCTAATTGCAGATCCAAATAAAGTCTGAGTCGAAGTCTAATCATCAAACAATGGCTTATTACAACATAAAGGCATTGCTTACAAGATGACTGTTGCGGTTTGTAACATTTGAAACATCTTACCTGGTGGTGGGCATTGCCAGATCTTGCAGCAGGGGTTGTAAGGATCCTCCACTTCTTCAGGTTGGGCTCCGTTTACACACGTGGGTACTGGCACCGTTTGGCATTGTATTGGCTGGCACACAACTTGTCCACACTCGCAGGTGCATTCTTTACAGTGGTAGGTCCACCATGTTCCACTCTGTAAGACATCACAACATATATGAGGTGTATCTCCTTATTCCTGATTTCCTGACTATCAGTAAACACAGTTCTGTCTTTATTGAAAAAGTTTAAACTTTGTTCCAACACAAAAAGGAGCTCACAATAAATTTTCGGCCGAACAATCAGACCTTCTTCAGATGAATGACTCGCTGCACTAATCCGAAAGTCGTCGGATGACGTCAGATAGCAGCGAATCATAAATGGCGGGAAGGCGAAACCTGCCACCAGTTTCCCCGAGTCGTACATCGGGGAAACGGAACGACCATTGAAAACCCGATTCATGGAACATAGACGTAGCAGCTCAACATCCCCAGAGGTATCTCAGCATATACACGTCGAATCTACGGGCCACTCCGTGTCTTTGGACCAAGTTCGCATCTTAGACTCTGAACAGGATTGGTTCGTGAGGGGCCTCAAGGAGGCTATTTACAAAAGGGC
>NC_049986.1:12046076-12072403 GCF_000003815.2 Branchiostoma floridae | reverse complement strand
AATACCTGACGTCGTCCGACGACTTCTGGATTAGTGCAGCGAGTCATTCATCTTTTTATTCTTATTCCCTTTGACATAAAAGACAGACATAGTCATTCATCTGAAGAAGGTCGGAGTGTTCGGTCGAAAATTTATGGTGAGTTCCTTTTTGTGTTGGAACAGAGTTTAAACTTTTTCAATAAGGAATTTACCAACACAGATGAGCTTTCATTCAGACAGTTCTGTCTTATCACGATTCTTTGACAAAACAAAAGCAAACACAATATTTCGAGCAAAAAGCTTCACTCACCGGATATACACTGCCATGAAAATAACATGGCGGGCATGTTGTGGTTGGAGCTAATGTGGTGCCTTCTGTTGAGACGACAGTTGTGGTAGTGGAGCCTACTGTCGTCCCTGTAGTTGTAGTGCCTTCTGTCGACCCTGTAGTAGTAGTGCTTTCTGTTGGCCCTGTAGTAGAAGTGCCTTCTGTCGACCCTGTGGTAGTGGTGCTCGCTGTCGACAAAAGAATCCGAATGATATTGTATTGATGTATTCCATATGTAGGACAACAGGAAGAATAGCTAGCAGAAATGTCAAGCTAATTGCAGATCCAAATAAAGTCTGAGTCGAAGTGTAATCATCAAGCAATGGCTCATGACAACAAAAAGGCATTGCTTACAACATGACTATTGCAGTTTGTAACATTTGAAACATCTTACCTGGTGGGCATTGCCAGATCTTGCAGCAGGGGTTGTAAGGATCCTCCTCCTCTTCAGGTTGGGCTCCGTTTACACACGTGGGTACTGGCACCGTTGGGCATTGTATTGGCTGGCACACAACTTGTCCACACTCGCAGGTGCATTCTTTACAGTGGTAGGTCCACCATGCTCCACTCTGTAAGACATCACAACATATATGAGGTGTATCTCCTTATTCCTGCTTTCCTGACTATCAGTAAACACAGTTCTGTCTTTATTGAAAAAGTTTAAACTTTGCTCCAACACAAAAAGGAACTCACCATAAATTTTCGGCCGAACAATCCGACCTTCTTCAGATGAATGACTCGCTGCACTAATCTGGAAGTCGTCGGAAGACGTCGGGTATCAGCGAATCATAAATGGCGGGAAGGCGAAACCTGCCACCAGTTTCCCCGAGTCGTACATCGGGGAATCTGAACGACCATTGAAAACCCGATTCATGGAACATAGACGTCGCAGCTCAACATCCTCAGACGTATCTCAGCATATACACGTCGAATCTACGGGCCACTCCGTGTCTCTGGACCAAGTTCGCATCTTAGACTCTGAACAGGATTGGTTCGTGAGGGGCCTCAAGGAGGCTATTTACAAAAGGGCACATCAACCCTCGTTGAACCGTGATGGTGGCAGGTTTCGCCTTCCCGCCGTTTATGATTCGCTGATACCTGACGTCGTCCGACGACTTCTGGATTAGTGCAGCGAGTCATTCATCTTTTTATATCTTATTCCCTCTGACGTAAAAGACATAGTCATCCATCTGAACAGGTCGGAGTGTTCGGCCGAAAATTTATGGTGAGTTCCTTTTTGTGTTGGAACAGAGTTTAAACTTTTTCAATAAGGAATTTACCAACACAGATGAGCTTTCATTCAGACAGTTCTGTCTTATCACGATTCTTTGACAAAACAAAAGCAAACACAATATTTCGAGCAAAAAGCTTCACTCACCGGATATACACTGCCATGAAAATAACATGGCGGGCATGTTGTGGTTGGAGCTGGTGTGGTGCCTTCTGTTGAGACGACAGTTGTGGTAGTGGAGCCTACTGTCGTCCCTGTAGTTGTAGTGCCTTCTGTCGACCCTGTAGTAGTAGTGCTTTCTGTTGGCCCTGTAGTAGAAGTGCCTTCTGTCGACCCTGTGGTAGTGGTGCTCACTGTCGACAGGAGAACCCGAATGATATTGTATTGATGTATTCCATTTGTAGGACAACAGGAAAAATAGCTAGCAGAAATGTCAAGCTAATTGCAGATCCAAATAAAGTCTGAGTCGAAGTCTAATCATCAAACAATGGCTCAGGACAACAAAAAGGCATTGCTTACAACATGACTATTGCAGTTTGTAACATTTGAAACATCTTACCTGGTGGGCATTGCCAGATCTTGCAGCAGGGGTTGTAAGGATCCTCCTCCTCTTCAGGTTGGGCTCCGTTTACACACGTGGGTACTGGCACCGTTGGGCATTGTATTGGCTGGCACACAACTTCTCCACACTCGCAGGTGCATTCTTTACAGTTGTAGGTCCACCATTCTCCACTCTGTAAGACATCACAACATATATGAGGTGTATCTTTTTATTCCTGATTCTGCCTAATCACGATTATTTCACAAAACAAAAGCAAACACAATATTTCGAGCAAAAAACTTCACTCACCGGATATATATTGCCATGAAAATAACATGGTGGGCATGTTGGGGTTGGTGTGGTAACCTCTGTTGAGACGACAGTTGTGGTGACTACTGTCGTCCCTGTGGTAGTGCTGCTTACTGTCGTCCCTGTGGTAGTGCTGCCTACTGTCGTCCCTGTGGTAGTGCTGCTTATTGTCGTCCCTGTGGTAGTGCTGCCTACTGTCGTCCCTGTGGTAGTAGTGCCTATTGTCGGCCCTGTGGTAGTGGCGCCTGGACCTGTGGTTGTCGGTACTCCGGTAGTTGTACAAAGATCACAGCATAGCACTCGCACTTCGTAGTCAAAGCAGACTGGGACGTGCGTCTGAAGCTGCAGTTCACCGAGACAAAGCAGTCCGACTGAAGCGTCGCATACCACACCCACCTGCCCGGCTTGGGCAACGTCGAGATGCTGACCTTCGGAATTAACATCCACAGTTCTACACTGAATGGCATCTGGCTGCTGGCAAAAACTGTAGTAATGCTCCCTCAGGTGAGGATATGTTTCATTGTCAGTCGTGTCGATAATATTATCGGAATTCATCCATTCGGACCATTCGCAGCAAGGAGGAACTGTCGATGGTGGGACTGTGGTAGTGGTGCCTTCTGGTGTCCGTGTGGGTGTGGTTCCTGTCGTGGTGCCTGGTGTGGTGCCTGGTGTGGTGCCTGTCGTGGTGCCTGGCGTGGTGCCTGTCGTGGTGCCTGGTGTGGTGCTTGTTACCTCACTTACTGGTGTTGTTTGTGTGACAGGTGTGGTCTGTGTAACGACAGTTGTAGTTTCTGAGACAGCTGTTGTAACCAAAGTTGTAGGGACAGGGGTGGTTGTACACGAGGGCACTATCACTGGCAATGATGTAGGACAGACTTCAACACACTCTCGTGTGTACTCATTCAACAAAGTGCCATTTGGACAAGTAGGGTGACAACCCGCCAGACACGGAAGGGTGCATTGGGACCATTCTTGGTTCTGACAGGTTTCCTCACATGGCCGGCCGCATGGATGGTAGTGCCAGACACAATCAACTTCCTCTGCATTGTAGTCCTCGCACTGTGTAGCTGCATGGACAATATGCGTTTCCGACATGTTCGTATTGCAGATAATGACATAATGTCTATACTGAGGTAATTTCTAGTGATGCACAACAATGTCGTCCATCATTTCAGGACAAGGTAAAAATTTAACAAATGAGTGGCAACTTTCCATGGATATAAGCGTTGTTTTGTCCTACAACATGATTTATATGTCTAAACAATATTTAACATAAATGTCTACGTAGCAGTAGCTACTCCTACATTTACCCTATGCTGTTGGGGATACAGATACATGTACGTAATGAATGACAACGAAAGAACTCACGACACAGCTCCGGAGTTCGCCATCGGATGGGAATGCCAGCTTCACCGCAGGCGTGTGCGTATGCAGCCACAGCGGTACAGAAGCACTCACAGTCCCCTCCCATGTCACATGAACAGGTGTCATCAACGCAGGCGTCGTACCACGGCTGGGGGTCAATCTATGGAAAATCAGGAAAATGAACAGTTAGATTATCATCCATCCTTTAGTATGCCTCTCTAGTTGACTATAAAAAGCTACTCAAAAGTGGTTGCTGTGAGATTCTTTAAAATACCAGTGTAATGACCAAGTGAGCAAAGTTTTCTCCTTGCTTTCGGTAGGCAGGCTGTCATACCAAAGACTTAAAACTGGTACATGATGATTTTTCAGCTCGGGAAGCATGTGGAAAAGAGTATACACACCACTACTATTGGGCTAGCCCCTGCAGTGATGGGGTGGTTACGCGTTGCTGTGTTGCCCAAGGGCAATTGAAACACCTTGTGCACTATATCTGGTACTGAAGGACTTAAACTATCTAACAAATTTATTGTATTTACTATTCTTTTGATAAATCTGTTCCCTGTTAAGGCCTACGTTACATTTCCAAGCCGGTCGGGCAACTTTCGGAAACGCAAAGTATTAGATAAAGGACACCAAACTACACAAGATATAAAGAGAATAATCGTGTGCATTACTTCTGTATATTTTTGCATAAACATTTCTATTTTTCGTTTCCACAAAATACCCGGCCCGTCCCCGGTTTGGAAATGTGACATTAGCCTGCCAAGGAGTCCTTACCGTAGCATGGCATGGCTGAAAGACAGATGCGTGTATGATGGCACACTGTCGCCGTGCCCAGGGGACGCGGTGGTGGTTGATGAGGCACGGACTGAGCCATAACGCCGTGTTATTCTGGTCATCCTTGTTGTCGAGGGTTGTGAGGCACAACGGGTTCACCTGCAGGGAAAATAGAGCTCGAGCATATAGGCATATCAAAGTCATCAAGTTTCGGCGGAACACATACTAAAAATTACGAACAGTTCAACAAAGATGTTATGGTTGACAGGTGAACTCTATACAAATGTTTTTTTTTTTTCATTTGGAATAAAAAGGAAGCTTTTGTTGCAAAAGGACGTTATCAACAATCCCTATTAGTATATATTGATCATTGAGGATGAAGATACGTCGATGTAGGTTAGACATCCAGGTAATAAGATACACCAAAAAGTAGTTACTCAAGCAACTGGACTGACCGTTTCAATATCATATCCAGTTGCTTGAGTAACTACTTTTTGGTGTATTGAGGATGAAGGCACGTTTACCTGCCAACTTGATGCAAACTCCTCAGGCTGTACGGCGACGTCCAGTGCCCTGGTAGTGAAGTCATTCGCCTGGTTCCCGTCAAAGTTTCCACACAGACCACACACGTTTCCTCTAAAACAAGAGCAACCACAGGGGTCAAGCAAAAGGTATTTATAGAATATTTCAACCAAATGTGTCTGTCATGATTACAAAATAAATATTACACCATAAAACCTCTCTGTGGTAATCAGTCCCTTGCACGTCAGCGGAAACAAACACGGTTTCTACATGTTTGGTTTGGTTTGGTTTGATTAGTGACTGGTATGTCACTTGTCTTCCTGGAGTCCGGGCGAATGATGTAAATCACCGTATGGCTGACACGAGACGGGGGTTCACCAGGCCTTCATTCGGGCAATTTGAAATAAATTACCTAGTCCAGACAGGTTAGCTGAAAATAAAGTACGTTGTTGTGTGTAAGTACAACTCTTGTTACCTGAACTCCGGGGACAGTTTGACGTACACACGGGTTCCGAGGTCCCACATCACCGTCAGGCCATGTTCAGTTGTCAGGATGAGGAAAAATCCAATTCCTGTCATTAAACCAATCGAGTTATTCATAAAATTATCAATACAGTAAAATTTAGCCACTTCATATCACAAACTCTAACTTTTACATTGAATATCGACTACAACCTACAAGGGAACCAAAACAAAATCACTTTTATACGGTTTGGGCATTTCCATCGTTAACAAAGTTTAATATATATAATATGTAAATATGTCCGCGTGTCACTGTTAGGAGTTGATCGTGAGCATGCTAGCAAGGCCGTCTACGGTTGGGAGTTGGTCGGTGAGGTTACCTGCTAGTCATCTGCGCCAGCTGGCGATAATTTTTGAAAAAGTAATTATGTGAAATTCACATTCTTATCGGATGCGATGCTTGAGAGCGAATTTGAAGCCATAAAAATAGGATGTATTCCATGTTACCGACCTGGAGTTGGGAGGTGCTAAATGTGCTACAGGGGGTTAAGGTGTTCTCACCGATTGGTCAGAGGCGCAGAGACAACGAACACAACTTACGTCTAAAGTTGTACACCACACTGACGCATGGGTCGTGTATCCCCGGGAGCGGACGAACCTCAGGTTCCCCTGGTCGGTCCTTGTAGAAAATGATCTGCACGGTTTGTAAGGTGATGGTGATGGACTTGATGCAGGTCGCCCCCCACAAGCCGCACCGCTCGTTCTGTACCTGCACGCGGAAGGTTCCTTCAGCCCCGCCGCAGAAGTCCTGTAAAACATAACTTGTTTCATCACAAATAAAAATGATACACCATAGAAACCATACAAGGTCAGTTTTCAGCGAGCCATACGTTGCAACTGATGAGGTTGATACGGTCAGTATCTGAACTGAGATAACGTTAACTCTTTGCGGTTCAACGCAAGCGGGAACAAGTTTGAGAGACCATTGCCTCCTTACTCAAAAAAGTTTATTGTATAAGGTAGAAATTGTGGCATTCTCACCGTAGCGAGTTCGTAAGCACAGGATCCATAGAACTGATAGCGGTACCCATCGAATGTGATGTAGTGCGAGTCCCCATACGCGGTGCAGGTTCCAGTGCAGCCGTGTGTGGTGCACTGCCAGTCTCCACCCTGACATGTACTGAAGGGGGAAACGGGACAGGAGAGATTCAATGAGACTTCGAGGGCCAAAAGAGGACTTACATTTGCGCTACACATTGCTTAGTGGCATCTAGTACCGGTCTCAACAACCACGGTATTCTGCTAACGATGCTACCCATGCCACACTGGAGCCTCCAAGGGGAGAAATTATCAATCTTGTTGGGTACCATTGATTGCAGTCCATTTGGATGGTTTCTCCGGATTGATAGCTTTGTCCGTTGTGGTGACAAGGACACTCGTAGGGCAGGACGCACTCATAACCGTCTTGCACCAAACCCCCTGGACACATACATCCTGAAACATACAGATTCAAATGTTAGGTTTCTTATCATATCGCTTGGATAAATATCAATCATATTACTATACTGTCAGTGAAATTAGACGTGTTGTGGCTTTGTGCCACAAGGGAAGAGAGAGTTTTACTGTGTGATTTATGACTGTTACAGATCCAAAGAATATCTACATGTGTACAACATGATGTACCCGAGATACACTGGTTGGAGATGCACTGGTCGATGATGTGCATGTTCTGACATGTCGGTCTGCACTCTGTGCCTTTGGAGCCAGGGTTGGCGTAACAACTGAAGAAGAAGAGTGGCGGCATACATCTTGCAAAGCGACCTGCAAAAAGGCAAAAAGTACAAATCAGAGATGAAGTAAGTATTGTGAGACAATCAGAAATCTTTTAGGTAACTTAATGACTTGATGGTAAAGGAATACAATAACCCCGTTCAACTTCGGAAGTTCGGGAAGGCATCTGGTCAACCACAAACTGAGATATTAAAAGATTGCATGGTTACAAATTTGTTATTGTTTTAAAATTCATCTTAATGAAAATGAAATAGTCACGCCTACCCTCCCGATTGGGCAGTCCTCCCACAGCCGTGTCTTCCGTTGGTTGGACGGAGGAATCATAGCACTCCATTACACCATCCTGGCAATAGCTGGGGAGAAAGACCGAGTCAAATGAGTCGTCACTCACGTGGATCCCATTTCCTGTCATTATGATCTTAAGCCCAAACATGTCTTGTCAAAGATCTCAAGGAGGCAGTTTCTCAACTCATCCCATGACTGACGTCTTTATATTCATTTCTCTTTCTTAATGGCTACGACCTTACTACGGTACTCACCATGTTGATCCCTTCCTATGGATGGCTTCATTCGGCCTGTAGAGTTCTCCGTGGTGGTAACAGGGGCACTCCGACGGCAGCACACAGTTGTCATCTTCGTCAAGGTACAGTCCTGAAGCCAGAGCAAATGGCTGAAATATTCATCTAACTTGTGGATACTACATCGCTTTGACTGGTCACTGTGCTTTCCCTCTGATACTACATCCCTTTGGGCTGGTCAGTGCTTTCTCTGGCACATCAGATTTTCTCTGGCAAGTATAGCCAACCGTTACGATACTATCTTCATGTGATCTATTTTCTTTCATCTTATAAGCAGACAATAAGAATCTACCAAATGGAACTGCTTTCAGATACTGTTAAGCCTTGATATTCGATAAATCTCTTAACAGCGCTCTTTTAAAGTTTTAGTTGTAAAAGATCTTCCTGGAAACTTTATTTTCTGGTGATATTATGGAGATACTAGTATGTCCTTGGTGTAAGATGCAACATTGTAGTGCCGTACCTTGTGGACAGTTGCAGCCCTCCACACACTCGTCGTCGCAGCCCTGGATGGGGTCCGACAGCGACCTGCAGGTGGACCTGCAGGAGGATCCACACTGCTGCAGCTCCTGTCCTCCACTGCACTCAACAGCTACAGCAGGGTAAGGAAACAACCTTTCTAACACTTTACACAAAATAGTATGAGAATAAATGTATATTTGCTTGTGGATATGTGCTGAGTAATCCACTTCCATTACAATGATGTTCTACTGTCTTGGTAGATCCTACGGTAGCATAAGATAACTATCAAAGACTGGCAAAGGAGTCAAGCAGACCTAGGAGTGTGTTTAGGTACCGTAGGATTAACTTTGTTCTACAATTTATCAGACAAAAAGTTATATATGAAGGGCTTGAAAATGATTATGAAACTGTAAGATAGAACTGGTTATAACTCTCTCTGCGACCTTAGATTTGACAGAATGAATTGCATAGAATTCGAAAACATATTTTTTACGACTTATGTGTTTTGTTGTCTTTTTCAGTCACACTTTTATATTTTGTATGATATTCCCAGTGAAATATCATACAAAACGAAATGAAATCGAAGGTTACACATGTACCTAGGTCGCATTTAAGGTCGCAGTGAGAGCACAGCGCCATCGCCGTCTAGTGGAGCCTGACCGAACGTTAGATTTTATGTTGCATTTGAAATTGTAGGATTACAGGTATTGCTGCATACCATCGTTTTGTGAACTTACGGCATAGTTCCGGGGACCTCCATTCCACAGGGGCGTGGTTCCTCGCACAGGCCCGGCCGTAGTTAGCAATAGCTGAGCAGAGACACCTCTCTCCCAACTCACACTCACACAACATCAAATAGGCACTCCTGTTGGGTAAAGAAAAATGACATATTCAATTCAATGTTCAATATGAAATGGCTGCTGTACTAACAATGGCCTTTGGAATCGTGTACACCTGTAAATGAGATTTGAATGTTTTTAATCATAAAATCGTAATAATTCAAGCATGAATATGAAGGGATGAGGTACTGAAAATCAGGGACTGGCTGTAAGTTTCACAGCAATGAATTATGTACCTTGAAGTACGATTCTGGCCTCACAGCTCGATGGCAGGCAGCAAAGAGGGGACTGTTGATGACACCACACATGGAGTTGGCATAGTCGGCTGGAAAATAAGTTGGATGAAACCATCGAATTTCAATAGTATCACTATAAATGTGACCCATTCAACAACAGTTTTTGGTTGTTTTGTGCAGCATAAGTTAATACAATCAAACATACCGTTCTCGGTTTATTTTGCAGCGATTTCCTTAAATTCAAAATCAATTGGTCGATACAGAAACATGACCTACTTTGATCATGTATAGCTATTGATATTTGATAGTATTTGATTACCTCTCTGGGTATTCACCGCACAAGCCTCCAGGATTTGATCCCTGGGCACGTCTAAGCAGTCGGCGTTCGCCTTCCAGCTGTTACCGAAGGCTGCTACTGACGTCTCGGGAAGGCCCTTCACCGTGAAGTCGTCCAGTTGGTTCCCGTTGAAGTTTCCACAAAGTCCACATGTTTTGCCCTAAAACGCGGAGTTATTCCAGTATCGTGATTCGCAGACCATCAATAGAACGAGACAAACTACGATCTGCTAGATTACGTAGTTTGATACCCAACCTAGCAGATCACCTTTGATATGCATCTTAAAACGAAGACCAACTGAAAGGTGCCATACAATGGTGGCACTGATGGTACTTCTCTGGCAGCTCAAACATCAACAACCAGAGCTTTATTAGTTGCTGAAAATGTTAACATGACCAAATTAAAACAATCTAGAACCTAGAAATGCAAAGATTTGGCACAACGTAATAATCTGAATAAAACATACAAAGCTCTTTTCTTCCAAGAGAACAGCTGTGGGCTGCACAATATTAGCCATTACCATCGGCGACTCACAATTCGTACATAGCTTTGGCTAACAGTGCAACACAAAGTTAAGCGGACAAGTTGGAATCTGTTCTGCTGTAGTCATACCTTAAAGTCCGGACTGACGGTGACGTACATACGAGTCTCGCCGTCCCATTCAACGATCAGGCCAATTGGTGACGTCAGCGTCACGAACATGGACGATGATCGGTGGATGACGATATCATCTACAGTAACAAAAAACATCCAAGTTCTTTAATCTAGCCTCCCATTTGATGTAACCATTAATGAGACTTGATTATTTAACACATTATATAGTTGGTCTCTATTAGTGAGATAATGTGATTGCACCCCACTATCACATTATTTTACTAGTAAGAGATACATAGTTGGTCTCTATTAGTGAAATATGTGATAGCACCCCAGTATCACATTATTTTACTAGTAAGAGACATATAGTTGGTCTCTATTAGTGAAATAATGTGATAGCACCCCTCTATCACATTATTTTACTAGTAAGAGATACATAGTTGGTCTCTATTAGTGAAGTAATGTGATAGCACCCCAGTATCACATTATTTTACTAGTAAGAGATATATAGTTGATGTCTATTAGTGAAATAATGTGAAAGCACCCCACTATCACATTATTTTACTAGTAAGAATGGTAAGAGATCAAATTGTATATACTGGTTAAATAATGTGATATAATTGTGCCAATCACTATCTCATGTGAAAGTAGGTATCACGTTTTTCGACAGAAACACTTTTTTGAACTAAAATAATGTGATAAATATACCGAGCTCATTAATGGACTTAAGAGGACGGTTTTTATTTTCTGGCCCTCGCCATCCCGACACAACCACACGCGCGCGCGCGCACACACACGCATGCACACGCACACATACACATACACACACGCACACATACGTATACATACACACACACACACTCATATACATACATACTCACGCACTTACACACACGCACACCGTCACCCTCACCTTGCACGTACGGCAGTGTCACCCCAACGTTTGCCACGCTGACGGCCCCTCCCTGGTGAAATGTCACCATGACGTCCTTCCCGGAGGACTTCAGGACGATGGTGCCAGTCTTGGTGCAGGTGACTGCCGAGTCCAGGCCGCAGGGGAGGTTCTCCGTGTAGACAGAGAAAAGTCCACTCCCACAGTCCTGCAGAGGTGTTAGGGTCATTGTGAAAAGATTGGACACTTGACCATAAAAAAATCATGTTTACCATTTCCATAAAATATAAGTCGTTCAGTTTTTTATTATGATTCTTACCTTGACTGCTCTTCTTCTGTATATGATGATACTTAGTCATTTAAGTTATTTATCTTCTGGTCAATTGTGATTTATTTTTGGAAATCTCGCCATACGATACCCGAATTTTGTCCCATTAGTGTTGACCTCTGATCTCTCTCAATCACCTTTAAGTTCACCATATATTATTACCTCCATGAAATGTCATGGAATGGAGGTTATATTTTCTGTTATGTGTCTCTGTCTGTGTAGATGATTACTCAAGAACGGCTGGATGGATTGGTTTCATACTTGTTGTGTTGGTGGGGTGTGATGAAAGCTCGAATCGATGTGATTTTGGGCGCCGTATCTGTCGTTATAATTGATGTATAATATCAGAACCCCCCCCCCCCCTATATCTGCGATATATTGGAACAGGCATCGTGCTTTAAGTGTTTGTTAATGGGCTTAGCTCCAAGCAGATAGTGAGGTGATTTGTATGACAGCTGTTTGGGGAACCCCGAGTTTTTTTAATATGATAATTAGTTTTATTTATGTCTGCTTGGGATATCATGGCGATGTGAAGCGTAAGTATAATTGTAAGAAGTTGAGGTACATTTCACGGTAATGCTTAACAGGTATGGATGTCTCACATACTGTACTGCTGATTTGAGTGACATGGTGATTAAAATGCCATTAGGTCCTCTCATCTTAGATGGGTTGGGTGTCAGAAGTTTTATGGGCGATACAGATGTTCTGATTTCGTTACGATAAGGGACAGTTGTTAGTTGTCTCTTTCGTAGCCAATGGTACTTGTTTTTTAGCAGACGGGGTTGGCGCCAAGTATTCATCTTACAGTTGATGTAGGGCTATCAGAGGAAAGTATGCATCTCATTTTTGTACCGTGTGAACAGCTGATGTTATGACATATTGGTGGAAAATCAAATCAACATCTGACTAAAGTTGGCCACATCCCTTCTTCTTTCTGAGTTCCCCAACTTCCTCCCACCACACCGCTTTGAGGCACACAGTCGAACCTCAATAATGCTGACAACCTTAGACAGTTTAAATGCCAAACATCAAGCTTAAGGAACACCACGCTACCATATGCCGTCGACCTCTTAAACGCACATTACACAATTAAGTGTCACATTTTAATAATTACTAATCAGATGGACATCCTCTGTGTTATTAAATAAATACACCACTACTTTCCCATAACATTTATAACCATTACTCTCAAATACAACCGACTATAAACATACATAACATCCACTAAAAAGCAATAAATATTTCATGGAGGTATGAGGTCCCCGAACTCTAGTTTATGTATATTTCTTTGTCCACCAATTCTTTTATTCTTAACATGTATTACCGTCAATGGACTCCAGAAGTGTAACACCATTGTAACACTAATGGGGATCTGGATGAAGCAAACAAACATATAAGGCATCTACCCGTTGACAGTTTTCCTCTATCGATGACCTGTAGTTGAGAATCGTGTGCCTACCTTTGCCAGCACGTACTGACAGTCGCCCATAAACGTGTGCCTACCTTTGCCAGGACGTACTGACAGTCACCCATAAACGTGTGCCTACCTTTGCCAGCACGTACTGACAGTCGCCCATAAACGTGTGCCTACCTTCGCCAGGACGTACTGACAGTCACCCATAAACGTGTGCCTACCTTTGCCAGCACGTACTGACAATCACCCATAAACGTGTGCCTACCTTTGCCAGAACGTACTGACAGTCACCCATAAACGTGTGCCTACCTTTGCCAGAACGTACTGACAGTCACCCATAAACGTGAACCTCCGCCCGTCAAACGACACGTAGTGGGGATCACCGGTGGCCGAGCAAGTAGCTGGGGGTGAAACATTCAGGATTTATTGTATACGTATGCTATCGAGAACTTTGGAATATGATAGCGTTGAAGATGCACAGCCATTTGTGTGTTACCAAAGGCCAATGAACAATTTGCGTTTGGTTAGAAAATAAAATGAGCCAAAATATAATATCTCTGAGGCTGATCCAGATGGAACAAATATGACACAAAATAAATAAAAAAATGCTGTTTTAGAACAGATGAGCAAAGACTTACCTGGGCAATCAAGTTCCGTGCATGTCCACTTTCCTCCTTCACAGAAGCTGCAATGAAAAAACAATTTCTTACTTAATGCAACCTCAACCGTTCTCATACGTAGTGTACCTGACAGGACAAGAAGGGTCATTAGCGATATGGTTTGGAATATGAAATGCAACAAGACCAAGACAGAAACGTGTTTTCAATAGTCACGTCCTAACACCCATTACTTCTTTGACATAAGTCATAGCTTTCCCTACTGCCCTGTGATGATCTCCATACTGAATAGTCACAGTTACCATTGGTTGCATCCTTGCCGCGTGGTTTGCCCCGGCTGGTACTCCCTGCCGTTGTGCAGGCAGCTACAGTTGGTCTCTGGTACGCAGTCGTTCCCATGATGCACCGTACCGGATGGGCAGAAGCAGCCGTCGACGCAGTGTTCTGCGCATGCGTAGCTGGAGTCGAGGTTGCGGCAGGTACGCGGGCAGGCCGTGCCGCATTCTTCATACGTCTTTCCGGCTGGGCACTCGTGCCCTGGATGGGGAAAGGTAACGCGTTACTGTGAAATGTGAATTAAGTATCATAGAATGAACTAAATACTTGTCAGAAATATGGTCTACTTATGCATACTAGTAAGTCATTCATCTGCAAGAAAGAATCTCTTCTATTTACCTTTGAAGAAATCTGTGATACAAGGTGTAGCGATGTGCTTTGCTTTATCATGGCCTTATAACATTGTCCGTGAGATAAAACTATGAAAGCAGGCGGAGGATTGACTTACAGCAGAAGTCCTGGCTTCTCCAAGACAAGACCACCTCGCTGTGTGCGCATGCGCGAGAGTACTGGGTGAGCGCGCCACACAAGCACTCGTCACGTGACTCGTACGCACAGCTGCACAGGTCTGACACGCATGCGTGGACATACGGCGTAGGGTCCATGGCGTTTCTGCAGGGTCTAAAGTCGGCGCTCTCCGACAGAACACTACAGATCTGGAACAGTTCCTGGAAAAGGAAGTGAAAAAATTTATTAGAACTTGGTCTCGGACGTAGTCTCGTGCTCTCGCGAGACTAGGTCACTCCGTGAACAAGATGTGCTACAAAATATCGAAAATTTGGAGGTATGTACCTATACCTTTAAAAACTGTCACTGTTAGAAGAATATTGAAGTAACTGTATTTCTACGTGCCTGGTGAACCTCTTCAACAATGATTAGAACTTGATTTATCTGATCACGTATCCACTTCATTATGAGATAATGTCAAATCATCAGTCGGAATCATAGAACATAATGCAGTGTTAGAAGAGACAAACCTGTAGTTCGTCCCTTGGTATTTCACCGCATGTTCCGGGCGTGTCAAACGGGACAAACGGGCAGGTTTCGTCCGCTCCCGTCATCCTCCAGTTGTTACCGAACTCCATGGTGTTGTGCAGCAGTTCTCCTGGACGGTTTAAAAGAAGCAAAAAAAGATGACAGATGAAAGATACGTGTAAGTTGCCTCCTTGTCATAATAAGAGTCTTCGTACATTTGTATATTGAAGGCACCCTAGCCTTATTACACATTAAGTATGTTACATATCATATACAATTTCCTTTGAAGTGGTTCATGAAATCTGTATGACTGCCAATCATTGACAAAAAGAAAAAAAGAGCCTAAAACGTTTTTTTTATTGGTTTACATATCAGTGGTGATGTACTCTAGCATAGCTAATATAATCATCACCACTAGGACACTTGAAAATAAAATAGGCAAAGGACAAAACAATGTGAGATAAAATAAAGTACAGCAGTGGGGTAAAACGTTTCATTACCTGATCTTGACCTATAGTCATCAGCATCAATCCCATTGAAGTTTCCGCAGAGCCCGCACGTCTTGTTGTGGTGGTCAGCGTCCAGTTCAACGTACACGCTCCCGTGACCGTCCCAGGACACCATCACACCGATCGCGCTGTACAGCCGGACATACGCCCCCGTCGACTCCACGTTGATGCCCTGGTACGAGTACGGCAACGACACCCTGAAACAGGCGATGGAGACGATTGATTAGGCCTACGTCACATTGCCTAACCGGGGCCCGGCCGGGCTGTTTGCGGATACGAAAAATTAAAAGCTCATGTCAATTGATAGGTACAAGTCATGCTGTTGAATTATTTTTGTACAATGTTGTGTTTTTGTTATCTTTTATATCGTACTTTTTGTTCCCCAAAACTGCCCGGCCGTGTCCCTTTGTGGAACTGTGACGTTAGCCTTAGAAGTCGTAGTCTTCCACACAAATTGTAACCACCCCTAAAGGCTTTGGACACAATACAGTTCTATAGAGCAAAAGACAGCAAAAGATGACAGTATGCATTATGAGATGATATTATTGTATACTACGTTAGTACAAGGCTGATTATGTACCTTTTGTCATTAACGGTGACATGGTGTCCATCTTTATGCTGTATGGTCACGTCAGTGTCCCTGATGCGTAAGTCGATCCTCAGAGTACATCTGTCCACTGTACACTCACCATCCTCACGTACCTGGTACATGAAGGGGGTGAAATACGTCAGTAAAACAAGCATACAGCCAAGATGTCTCACATTTTCAGGGTCTGATACTTGTTTTAATTCCTTCATTTTAGCCTGTGGATTGGTTTGTTGGGTAAGGGCGCGGTCACATAGACTGTGTGATCGTCGGACGATTTTGATGCCATAGGATTTTCAAGTAAATCCAGTGCTGATGCCATCTTCAGCACTGGAACCGAGTGCTGAAAAAGGAGGGTGAAGCTTTCGTAGTTTTGCATTTTGCAAGTTTCAAGCAGGCCGTGACAGAACCAACCACCGACTAATCCAAAACAGTATTTTGTGTACCAAGACAGTTGAACTGTGCAAGAGGCGTACATGATTGTCCTCCAAAATGCCGGAGGTTAGCCCTTAGAGGACACAGAACGTCTCAACCAGATAGTGAATAGTGCAAATCACTGGGGCTAAGTCTTACCATGACGTTGAAGTTATAATCGATGCAGTCCCCGGCTAGGAGGTAGCTGCAGTCGGCATGAGCGGGGAAGTCGAAGTACCGCCCGTCAAACGTCAGGAAGTGCCTGCCGCTCCAGGCCGAGCACACGCGCCCGGGGTGGGTGGAGGCCGCTATAGAACATGATTGTGTCTATTATATTAATGAAATAATGTGATAGCACCCCTTTATCATATCATTTCACTAGTAAAAGATTTAATAACCGGTCTAAATTTGTAAGCTAGAGAAAAAATGTGATAGCACCCTTATATCACATTAATTCACTAGTATATAGAGAGTCATTGAAATAACCGTTCGAAAACAAGTTATCACAACATTTCCAACTATCACGTTTTCTGTCCTAAATTACTATTCAGGGCTAAATAAATCTGCTGAATAACCAAGTCTACATAACAGACATTTAGAATAAATCACAGTGAAAGCTTGAGTATTGTTTGGATCTTTTACGTGAATATTTTTAGACAGCCAAATGAGCATATTTTACATAAATGTACAGAACATTCACTGATAGGAACGTTTATGAAGGTTAGACATCCAGGTAAATATTTCACTGATAGGAAATATGAACAAAATTGTGGAGAAATGAATTAGACATGTTCGAATTGTATAGACATCTCTGTTGGCATGGAGGTATATTTTTAAAATTTATTGCATTGTTGGTTGACATTATGATCATTATCTTAACTATAAAGGTTAGATGGAGTAATGCTGTTTAACGATTGACACCTAATCTTACCTCCAAATTGTTGCATGGCGTCATTTTCGAACAAGCCTGTAACAAAATTACTCAGTTAGACTTTATAATCTTACGATAAGTAATACAATAAGTGCAATACGTTTTGATGATATGTCACAAATAGCTTGAGTCAGTGATAATTGCAAAAAAAAGGAAAATAGATATGTCTTACTGTATTGGCATCTGGTCCCTCCGTAATGTTGTACGCATGCGCACTGATTAGGTGCTGTACATGTCCCTCCGTGAAGGCAGGGTTCGTCACATGATGCTGTTGAGGGTGGAAAAAAATACATATCAAAACATTGTCTTAAGATATTGGAGTTTTCTTTTACGCAACCTATAATGTCTCTCATCTGTTAAGGTTTCGATGTCTGTCAGACATCTTCCTCAGAGCTTCTGACTGGAGTTCTGCTTCTCGACGTTATATTCATAGACTGGTGATATTCATAAACTGGTTTGGCTTTCTGTTTCATTTCCTGACTTTCATATTTCCTGATCAAACAGTTATGATGTCTGATAATGATTTACAGATATAACTAAATAGACATATATGTCCAAAGGACTCACGAGTTTCACAAGTCTTGCCGGCCCATCCGTCCATACAGCTGCACTGTTCAGGGGCCACACAGAGGCCTCCGTTCTGGCACCCATTCGTGCAGACAGCTGGAGGGAGTAATGTTCAGATCACCTTTAGTCACATATTGCGTATGATACTTACAATATACATTACACCGGGTTCACACGTACGGATATATATTCAATCCGTACGGAATTCTTAGCCTTTACCAGTCTCCACAGGTCGCTGGAAAAATAGGAGAAATTAATTGGAGAAATATATACAGATAACATGCCAGATGAGTTATAACGTTAGCTGTTCCAGGAGTATAGTTGTCAACCAGCTAACTTCGTTGGCATGTTTTCTGGCTACATTTGTCCAATTTCAATTGTTTTTCCAGCGCCCTGTTGATTCTGGTAGAGGCTAATACTTCCATTCGGACTTTTAAAAATATATACGCACGTGTGACCGACCTTTATAATGATGTTCTTAATCACATGCCCAGATTTAATTCAAACAATTCTATGATAGGAAGCCTTTTGTGAATGAACCTATACCCATGACACTCTAACGTAATTAAAGTTATCAGGGTCGCTTAATTGGTGATATCAATTAACAGCCTTGTCGTCCTACCGTTACTTCTTTATCTATTGGGCGTCTCAGCTTATGACGTGCAATGACGTCAACACTGACGTCACACCCGGCTACCATGCACGCACGACCTTACACACCCTATCGTTATTGCTCTGCAACAGTCTCGCCCAAAAGTGGATCAAAAACAATCCAGTCTACTAAGATACTGTAACGACATTTTAAAGGATTCTCAAACAATGACGTTTTCCGTCCATGATTAATAGGTGGTTGTCAAAGTTGTAAACTTACGGGTTGCACAGTGGTTTCCTTTGTACCCAGGTGGACATGTGCACACGTTAGGCTGTGTACAGGCGCCCCCGTTCTCACAAGGAGGCGAGCAAACAGCTGCAAAAGGTCAAAGGAAGCACTTAAAGTTCGCACACTGCTAAGAAACAGCTGCCTCGAGTACCTCATTTACTTTATATATTATTGTGTATGTACATGACCTTCAGTTGTACGCACGGAAACGACGAGTCGGAAATCTACCGGAAAAGAGCTCTCAGATGGATGAAGTGCGAAGGCTACTCCAAATGATTGGCGTTCCGTTTTTATCGTTTGTCACGAAAGTCACGATTCTACAATTATTTTGTGCATATGATATAGGAGACCACACTTGCGTCAAGACTAGGAAATAAATATCTATATCTGTTTACAGCTGGTGGCAGCAGCTGGTTATATGATACAATGTACATGCATATTACACTGAACAACCTGTCACACCTGACTGTTAAGGTGTACTCTCACTGCACTTGTGTCAAGCTTGCGTCACTGCGGGGTTCGTTCACTGCGTCACTGTTTTGTTATTTTCTCCGATTTTTTTGGTCAAATTTAGATACTGCGTAATACGTAAAAGTATGACTTAGAAGACGTAAAAATACATAGAAAGTAAGAAAATTCTTTCTTTATCTCTTAAATTCGTTGAGTATCATTCCAACCCCGCAGTGACGCAAGCTTGACGCAAGTGTGGTGAGAGTGCACCTTTAGCCATCGCAGTATACTAGTACTTTGTGGCAACGGGCTCCACTCTACAATAGTTCAAGGTTGATAACTCTGGTACTTGAAGGGATGACTATTTCCTGTTCTTTGTTCAAGGAAATCAGTTAAGATGTTGTACCTGTTTGACACCGATCTCCCTTGTAGCCACTCGGACATTCACATTGGTAGGGGGCTGTACAAACACCTCCGTTCATACACTCCGGGTTGCACAGGGCTGCCAGGAGAAATACAACATCCAATTAATCATAACACGGGCAATATACATTCACTATCAAGGTTTGTACGTTCGGTTGCCCCTACAATGAGTATACACTTATTAAATCTCATATCTATTTTATTCTATTGTCAACACATTCGGCTGGTGCAATAATTGGATTTTTGTTCTCTTCAAATGGTAAGAAAACGGACTGTAAATAAACTATACGATTATATATATATTGGGACAATAAATCTACAACACAATGGTGACCACTTGGATCATATATAAACCATTGTTCTTGATCTTAATTGCTGAGTGCGCGCGTGACTCACCGTTCTCGCAGGTGTATCCATGGTAACCTTCGTGACACAGACACGTGTTCGCGCCGATACAGTCACCGTTCACACAGCTCGGCAGGCACAGCACTGAAAACATACCCAAGTCATTTCTAGTTAGTTCACGGCTTATCATACTCTCCAAGCAGAGGCTCAGCTCCGTCAGTTTATTTTTGCCGTGTTTGTAGGCGTTTTCATCGGGCTATTTTGTGCTGTTTTCCTACCAAGATAAAGAAAACAGCACAAAATAGAACGCCCGATAAAAACGCTTCAAAATACGACAAAGCCGAACCTGTGCTTGGAGACACCAGATTTCTTTTGTAGATAGATCTCTCGAGTGCCTTTGCATAAATTGACGGACCAATCAGCATTCGTTTTCTTTAGAGCGCTTTGTCACCAACTAAACTTTTTTTTAAATAATAGAACGAGAAATTATCAACCACTGCTTACGCACCATCTTTTAGTTCCTTGGTCAACTGTCGTTCCTCTCTTTTCTTCCTTTATCTATAGCTACACTTTCTTCAGAGCGATTTTGTCATCAACTCAACCTTGTTAATAATTATGTCAAACTGCTCTCTCTATAATCAAGAAAGAAAAGAGCTGTTCGAAGAGACCATCAAATTCCACCCAAACTTCCTCACATTCACTGACAAAAAGAAATCAGTTCTCCTTCTAACATCACAAAACCCACACATAATAAAAAAGGTGGGATCTTTCGTCTTCCACTGTCTTCGAAAAAGGAGTCGAACCCATTAACCCAGGATCTAGAGTTAGATTTTACTAGCTTTAGACTAGAGTAGACACTTGTGATTTTGTATCGTGTACATTTGTTTGAATCTTTTTTTTTTATGTTAACTGCAATTAGCCCACGGGCAAGAATTTGCAATAAACTTGACAATAATAAAACGAGACATCATCAACCACTGCTTACGCACCATCTTTTAGTTGTTTGGTCAACTGTCGTTCCTCTCTTTCCTCCTGTTCATCTACATGACTTTGTGCTGGCTCCGGACGAAAGGGACCCCATTCTTGCTTTTCTTCTACTGGCTGGGGAAGGAAGTTGCCCCACTCAGACCTGGGCACAGAGAGAAGAATGGCTTATGTAAGTAGTGATCTAAGTTGGTGGTAAGTATTAGGCGGCAATTTTATGGTACTGTGGTTGAATATCATAGTTAAAGAAGCCATGGATGGATTGCCATGATCTTCGTCTATCAAAGAGACGGTCAGGGTATCGGCAACCAGGCGACTTTCTTTGATGCTGGATCTTAAGGAGCTCATATCGTTTCGTGCCTTTGTGCTTGGGAAGGCGTGACATATGTTTGGGCTTATTTTCGATATTCCAGGTAAAGCTTACGTCACATATCCAAATCGGGGCCCGGACGGGCAGCTTTCGGGAACGAAAAGTATCCACAAACAGCTCGGCTGGGCCCCGGAAAAGTGACATTAGTCTAAATGGGGCTGTAATTGCAACAATTATACACTCAGTTAAAATGTGCCTTTAAATCTTACATCTGATACTATACCCTTAAGTATTGTGGTTACCCCATTCTTCTGTCATGTTATTGAGTGTTAATCTATTATCCGATAAATGTTTTTAAGTAAACGCTCTCTTTCGGTGTACTTTCTGCACTAGGAAACTAGGATGGAGCAGGTAGATACTAACATATCTTTCTGATGCAAATTATCTTTGTTTTACGTTGCTGTTCTTTCTTATCTATGACTATCTTCTGACTTAGAACAAACATTTTACTTATGTGTGTGCTATGAACTTGATAGCACTATAAAGCGAAGCAAATAAAGTTGGCGCGTGGTTTTAAGACCGTGTTCCAAGGTGACCGTGGAGAGAGTCCTGATTTACTCCCTATTTGTACAAGTAGATACCATCTCTTTCTAGGCCCAATCCATTTTGCTACAACAGAAACGTGCACGACATTCGTGATTACAAAGCCCAATTAGGTTTGAGACGTGATGTCCAGGTCCTGTGATGAAGCGTTATTTGTTGGTTGCCATGGTTTTAAGAGACGCTACGTCAGAGCCAAGCTTTTGTCCTTCTCGGGTGGCACCTTATTTTTGGGGAGGGTTCCAAAGTCTCACCTGCGGTCAAACGATCATTGAACTTTACTCGACCTGCGGTTTATAGTGTCTCACCTGCGGTCAAACACTATAAACCGCAGGTCAAGTAAAGTTCAATGATCGTTTCCTAGTGAAAAGTCAACTTGTGTCCTGGGATCCTATTGGACGGGCTTCCTTACGCACAACATTTTATGTGACGCCTTTTTAGGCTAACGTCACATTTTCAACCAGGGCCCTGCTGGGCTGTTTATGGAAACGAAAAATAGAAATGTATGCGTAACAATATACACAAATAATGCTCACGACTATTCTCTTTACGTCTTTGGTGTCTTTTATATCATCCTTTTCGTTCCCGAAAGCTGTCCGGCCGGGCCCCGGTTTGGCAATGTGACGTAGGCCTTGATAATCGCACGTCGTACTCATATAATACCCATCCATTGATGAAACTCCATGAGAATTATATATTCACCAGTCATATAGCTTTTATCGATTGATTGTGACGAAACATTTTCTCTCTTTTCAAATTGGGTGAATCTTAAATAACCGTCAGTAGCACCGACTGGTACATGGTTGATTGCTCAAGTTTTAATAAAATTTCATGCACACACAAATATTTCCTACCTATAACTTCGTAGGTAAGGACAATATACATGATACTTACGTAGTATCCACTGGCATGGCTCTCTTCGCCACATGGTGGTTGTTTTCTCGGCTGGAGGACCTCCAAAGACTGGCAAAGCCACAGCCATCTGAGACAGAAACAAGCAATCATTCATTCTGCACGTAAACTACTACGTATATAAATTTCGATAAATAAGATAAACAATTTTGATACATGAATAAATAAAGACAGCTTCCAAATTGTCTCATTCGTAGTCTCAAAACACAAATTATCACTTTCCCACAAATAATATTTTCTATAACATCAACACGAATAGTTGACATTCAACCGTCTTGTCCACAACTTACCAGCAGTATTGGCCAACAGAAGTATGCCGAGGAAGACCAGGGCACATGGCAGCGCGGCCATTCTAAAACAAAATGGAGATGTACAATCTTTACGGAAAGAAGCTCCCAGTGATCAAAAATGAAATATGAAAACCAACATGGCTTTAGATGATTAACATAAATGCGACATGAAATGGGAACATAAAGATACTGTTAAGGAGAAGCGCCTAACAATGTATCTTGCGATGCCTCAGAGAATGTCCTGGTTTCGGGTCTTCAAGTTCATCAAGAGCTTTCTTAGAATCTAAGGCCAAGGCCGGGGTTCGTTTACTGTGGCACTCGTACTGTTATGTCATTTTCGCGATTTTAGATATTGCGTAATACGTAAAAGTATGAATTAGAAGACAAAAAATGCACAAAATTCGTTCTTTATCTCTGGAATTCGTTGAGCAATCTTTCGAACCCTGCAGTGCTGCACCGGTGCCCCGGTACTAGGTCGGTAGTTAGGTTATCGTAACATGGCAGTACAAATCAGCATACTCGTACTACTAAAGTATTCCCGATCAACAATGACTAAGGCCTACGTCACATTTCCGAACCGGGGCCCGACCGGACAGCTTTCAGGAACGAAAAGTATGATATAAAAGACACCAAACTACACAAGACGTAAAGAGAATAGTCGTGTACATGATCTGTGTGTATTTTTACGCATACATGTACATTTCTATTTTTCGTTTCCACAAACAGCCCGACCGGGCCTCGGTTTGGACATGTGCCGTTAGCCTAAGACAATGTTAGGCTTAGGTGACATTTCCAAAGCGGGGCCCGACCGGGATGAAACGAAAACTCTATATGTTCCTAAAAATGTACACAGATCATTCCCATGAATCTTATTTTGTCATTAAAGTTTTGTGTATTTTTTTATCTCTTTTATATCATTTTTTTGCTCCCGAAAGCTGCCCGACCGGACCCGGTTTGGCAATGTGACCGAAGCCTTACGTAGGTACTAGATCGGTAGTTATTATGGTATCGTAACATGGCAGTACAAATCAGCATACTATCCCTGACTGACATGCTACAGCTATAAGCACACTTAAGGATGACCGACCAGCATAGTTAGATCTCCCGTTAAACTGAGTCATTTAATGTCAAATCTAATGGCTTTTCTACGCACAGAATAAGCACCGCCGTAGAAGAGCAATAAGCTATCCTGATGTGTCATATTAGAAACGCCTTATGATAATCGGATCACCCCGCCATTAGTGGCTGAGTTAGGAAATCCCTTGAGAACGCCGTTGAAGGCTACACTTTGGCTACTGCTGTCATAATCTGTTGCCTTATGGCGCGGTCACATGGGTCGTGCGATCAGGCTGGGACAGAACCAACCACCGACGAGGATCCAGCCTTTTGTGTAGCAAGACAGCTCGACTTTGTAGGACACATGCATGGCTGTCCCCAAATATGCCCGAAGTTAGCGAAACGTTTCTCTTTGTTACACAATTGCCGACTCAGAAATACAAAAGTTTAGATGCGAACGTGGGATTTAACACTGAAATTATCCAAACTCCAAAATTTGATCTCCAATAAACTTCATTTAGTTCGCATGGTTTAGTTTTCTCCTAGCTACTTTGAATAGGTCCGGATGCGCTTTTGTGCAAGGTAACCATTTTATAACCACTTATGAATGTTGAGTTATTGCTCGGTCACATGTATACTGCGCTTACCTGGTAAAAGCACCGCACAAAGTAAAATCATCGTAAATAATGGCTTTCTTGGGAAACTCCTGCAAACTTCAGCTGACGTATTACGGAAAAGTCAATCTTAGATCCTTGTTAGTGGTTGGTTCTGTCACAGCTAACTTAGAAATTCCACTACACCAAAATCGTACGGCGAACTACATCGAATGTGGACGCGCCGTAACTTTCTTCCGAAAGAAGACTTGACCCCAAACGTTGACTTAAGACCATCTCAAGTAACGTACTGTTAGTCTTCAGGGATGAAGGAAAGTGACCATACAAGTGTTATGGCCAACACGTTAAGGAAACACCGAATGAGGTCAAGCTGGTTTGATTATGTTTATCTATTTGGAGATGATAGCCCGTGTCCACACATGTGATGAACACGGTGGAACGGTGGGAAAGTGTATATTCACACCCAAATAAACAAGACTGTGGGATAAGACGCTTCTATACAGATAAAAACCGTTGCGCTGTAACCAAAGCTATGGAAAACACTGCAGTTTGTTGACCGCACCAACTGTATACGTGCCTGTTCGCTTTTCGTAAATGAGTGTTTTCATACCACGATTTTAGAACGCATGAGAGGTACTTATAACTTATAACAACGCCATAAACGTGTGCCACTGCTGTTTAAGATGCACTACAATGCTCTAAAAGGTGTTTATCTATTTATTCTCGTTACAGTACTTTGAAAAATCATCTTCTGCAAGGTTCTTGCCATAACTGTAGACTTCCCGCCATTCTACCTAGAACTATACTTTGCCAAAGTTAAAATACACATTAACATACACATGCAAATAGTCCGTGGTTGCTTTCTGGCAAGAAGTACGGACATTATGAAATGTATATCAATACGGATTAACGAGAAACGAGAACTTACAGTTTGGCCGTCACCCGTAAGTCACCCATGCTGTCCAAAGCCGGACTGACAAAGCTGGGATTTGTCCGGCGCTACATGCGCCCCAAGTGCGTAGGAATTTTATACCTTTGCTCTCTTGAGCGCAGCTGACGTCAGTTTGATGGCGATTTATAATGAAATTAAAAGAGTTGAATGGAAGGGCAATAAAATATATTAGTTTTTAGCGACGTGTTTGGCTAAGGAACAAGGCAGCGACCTGTTGGCAACTTTTCACGTTGTGCTCTTTGTACCTGGTCTCCCCAAACACAATTATTTACTGCCGTGATTAGAGGTAAGATTAATGAACTCAAGGAAATCTAATTAGTTGTTTTTGAAGTCAAGTTAAAGCCTATCTCCAACGGCTATTCACCAATGGCTGGAAGCTTGTCTTTGAAAGTTTGTTGAAAATTATCGTGACGGCGTGCTGGGTGGCAACGCTGCGTTCGCGCCTAGCAACTCGTGCGGCGTCTTCACAGGAAAAAAGCTTTATTGCTGGAAGAGCGAATTACAGAAAATCATTATTCTATCATCCGTCACGCGGTCCAGTGGCCCCTACTATACGAAAGGAGTAGGAACGCCCGTCTTACTACATTCTAC